>NC_132843.1:17567652-17867652 GCF_048164855.1 Canis lupus baileyi | reverse complement strand
TGCCCAGGAAGGAGAGAGATCAGAGAAAGTTTTGCTTCAAGGAAAATATAATGCTTGGGTTGGGTCTTTGGAAAGGAGACAAAATTATTGTTATAAACAAAAAGGTGACATGGAAAGAACCATCTAGCCTAGAAGGGTGGATCTTGCAAAGAAACACTGGCATAAATTAGTAGTGCATAACAACAACAAAAAAGAATCTCGGTGAGATAGGAACTTAGAGACTACACATGGGTGCAGCTGGGGAAGGGGGGTGGGAAATGGCAAAGATCATTTTAGGTGGAAAGATCCAGAATAATCTTGATTTCCATGGCTTAAGGTCTAACAAGGTTTATAGAAGGAGAGTAGGAGGACAAACTATTCTCTGTGTAGTTCTTGCTGTGAAGAGGGGTCACGTGGGTTTTGCTCTCCAGACTGTCTTCAGTGTCAGGCCATCATGCTTTCTGCCCACTCTCTCATAGCTTTCATTCACTGAGTACCTTCCTGCCCTGTGCCTTTGCAAATAATACCTTACCCACACCTCAAACTGCACTGAGTCTTTCCCAAGCACTCCATTCCACATTGATTGCAAGCAGAGTGACCATTAACCATGTACGGTGGCCTTGCACCTAAAATCCCAGTTCATGTAGAATTGGCCCCATGTCATTTGTCCCCAACTTGTCTCCAGTGGGTTCACTTGAGAAGCTCTCCTCCCTCTAACTAGTTGGAGGGGTGAGTTATCTTTTTCCACTTGTAGCCCCCTCTCCACTTGGCAGAAGGCTGGCCACATAGAAATTAGAAAATATATACTTCATGATTAATTGAAGGGAACATTTCATGAGGTCAGCTTATGGTCACCTGTGCTAGAATTACCTTTGGTGGTTGTTGGAAGGCAGATATTGGGGTCCCAGTCCAAGATCTGATAAGCCAGCAGTCTAGAGGGGGCACCCTGACCATTTAATAAGTGCCTGAAATGGTTTGTCTTGTTTTGTTTTGTTTTGTGAACATGGAAATTTGAGAACCAGTGGCTTAGAGTAGGGGTTAGTAAGCTTTTTCTGTGAAGGGTCAAATAGTAAATAATTTAGGCTTTGTGGGTCAGATATGGTCCATGTTGCATATTATTCTTTTTTTCTTAAACACTCTAAAAATGCAAACATCATTCTTAGTTTGTGGACTTTATCAAAACAAACCACGGATGTATCTTTTCCACCTCTGGCCAAGAGGACAGATTCCTCAATCTCCTCTAAAGTCTTCAGAGATATGTGAAATCCAATGACTTCAAAGTGTGGACAGTCCAGAGGGAAAGCTCTACTTAAATTCTTTGTAGCAACAGGGTCTACTCACCCTACTACCTTCCTTTGTAGCCTAGCATCTTGGGAATGTGTCCAGGCTTCTCAGGGAACATCATCTGGTCTGACCAGCACCATGAAATGGTTGATTCCCTCTGCCAGTTCCTGGGACCCACACCTCTTGGTTCCCTCACATTGGATCCTCTCAACATTGTTACATTAATACCAGCAAGGGAGGCACTAAAGCCAGAGAGGGGATTGCAGGTCCCCAACCCCCTGCCTCTCCCAATCTGTACTTAGCAGATTGCTTTCTGCAGGCATCTGAGTATCAGCTTCTAAAAGGCCTCTGGACTACCTGTTAAATCCCCCCTCCACCATTCCCTGTTTTAGGTCCTCCAGGGGCTTTTTCTTTGGGGACAGCAGAAGCGCCATCCCATCCTGCCACTCACGGTTTGACAGTGGTTAAGAGATCACTCTTCTCTTTCAGCTCCTCAGTGAGATGTGAATTTGCACAAGATGATTCAATATATTTTCCTTGTGTGTTCTTCAGTATATTTGTACTGCCGGGTGAATTTTTGACATTTCAGTGCACTGCTCTCAGCTGCCCATGTTAGGGACCTGCCCCTGACCCTGGATAGGGTCTTTTAAGCAAGAAGAGCCAGAATAAACACATACAAGTGTCCTTTGTAGTGTGTGCTGGTGCCCAGGCAGCCCTTGGTCATCTGCGTGTTCGGTCCTCCAGGGGTCATGATGAAAAGGGTAGCGAGCCCTCCTCCCGGGATGATTTGTAAGCAGTCCTGCCTGCAGGCTCAGGGTGGACAGGATGACCCCTCCGGTCCCATCCGGCCTTGGGAGTCTATGATTTCTCACCTGAGTCCATTTTGTGCCCTGGGCTCATGCACATCAATTAGAAACACAACAGTTTACGCTTCTACAGGAGGGAGGAAAATGAACCATAGCAGTCTTCCTATCCGAACCAGACCTCATTTTTCCAAGTCACCACCTTACTCTCATCTGTAAAGCGCTAAATAGCCTGAGACCCAGTTATCTTTGTGACAATCTCTCCCCAGGTGCCCCATCATGGTAATTATGCTCAGCGGGAACGCTCTAGCTGCCCATCTCTGGAGTTAAACTCATTAAGAGGAGAGGCTGAGAAATCTCCACAGAGGGCCCCCGCCCTTGAAATGATGGGCATTCCCCTTCCTCGGCTACCTGGATTGGGGGTTGGAGGAGTTTGGGGTCTAGTGTAAGACTCTAGGTTGCCACAGAGCTTGCTTTAACCTGGATTTGCTGCTCTGATTTGTACTTTGGGTTTGCTATTGGGTCAGGAGAGAAGAAGAGCAGAAGTGAGGCCATGAACAGCTTCCCTTTGATGAAATGAAGTACATTTGAAACAAAGCCATTAAGGTTGCTTTTTCCAGGTATAGAGTATGATGGGTTGATCAGAGATGACACTCCCTTCCAACTGATTAGCGAAAAGGAGAGGAAGTTTCTGGAAGAAAAATAGTACAAGTTCAGAAACAAGAATGTCAGAACCTGGGCTAAGGGTTTAGCTATGAAGAGAGAAATATGTTCAAGGAAGAGGAGGGAAGAGGGAGAGAAGGACAGAGGGGAACTCGAAGACGTAAGGTGCTCTCTAGGGGAATTCGAACATTCTGGTGTCTCAGATTTTGATGGGTACGATTTTTTAAGAGACAATAAAAAAATCTCCACTTGTCTTGTCTAATGAAACGAAATGTCAGAGATGTCCTGCGCTGAGAGACAAGAAGTGGAAAATGTGTTCGTGGTTGTATAACTTGTAACTTTTTCGGTCAAAAATAAATGCCACAAAGGCCACATCCTATTTGTCTAAGTTGGGTGCCGATATTATTCCTGTAATGGGCAAGAAGGGGCCACCCTACTCAAATGTCTGTCTGTGACAATACGTGGAAGAATCTTTCAATGCTAGAATTTATGAAGACAATAAAAACATTAATTGAAATGGCTGAGCATATGCTATGAAATGAGAACTATGTGCTGTAAACCATAAAGTATAATTATACGCAAGAAACCATAAATGAATCTATACTAGAGGTCTGTTATCCAGTTCCATTTATTCCTCATAAAAGAAATAATTTTAAAAAAAAGCACCCTCATAGATGGTTGTAGATAAGACAAATCTTTGTTCTGATTTGGTTGAGATTTTTCTTCTTGGACGTCCAAGTGATTTTAAACCTCTTAAAGGTCTCCCATGCAGTTCTGAGCCCATAGGCATCTGCACTGGAATCACTGTAAAGCCCTGGGTTCCAAATGACTCTGGGGAGGGGAGGGGATCCTCTTCCCTCTCTTTCTGCTTTGGATGGCATTTCTGCCACCTGTTCTGTGGTCCTCGATCCTTGGGTCTGGCCGTCTTTCTGTGATTCCAGTTGCCACTGGACTCTGGGCTCTGCAAACACCATTGCCTCCCTCGGATCTTCAGGCCCTAGAGGCTTCCTGCCTTGATAAACCTCTGGTTCGCCTTTCTGTTGCCTATTTCTCATTTTTGTTTTTCAATTCTCCCACCACCTTTGTAACTAGCACCCCACATAACCCCCCGACACACACCCACTGAACAGAATCAAGCTCTGCGTTTCTGCCTGGATTCTGGCTTTATATAGATACTTAGTGCTACTTGCAGAAAATGATGAGATAACATGTGTACTTTCAATTAAAAAAGCAGGGCCTCTACTAATTTATTGCCCCAGAGCATTTGCTTTTCTCCAACGTCCACTTCAAAATACCAGAGAAGTAGGGCTAGAGTTTGGTTGCTTCCCACTTTTGCAGGTGGTCTGTGTGTCTACCTGAGCGAAGATGGAGCCACTTTGTTCCTTTTGTTGGAAGAATCACTTCTAACAAGAACCAAGTTCCAAAATGCATCCCTCATTGGACAGAAGCATTGATTCAATGCATTCCTTGTGAATCACTGTTAAAATCCTCCATGGCTATAGCAGATTAGGGCTTCAGTGTCTTACTCATTTGGGCTCATTTTCACACTCACTGTGGGCTTAGGTGAAAGCAAGGTTAGTCCAGAAGCCATTCAGGTGATTTGTTGAGCAAAAGGAACAGAGGCAATTTTCCAAGGAGAAAATATCAGGGAAGGGAAGAATAAGGACCCCAACCCCAGGAGCTGAGAACATTTTTGAGACCCCAGGAGGGCTGAAGATGTTGACCACTTGAAAGCTATGCCAGAGCATATGGTGTCTTAAGAGAGGGAACGTTTATCTGCCACTTTATTAAGGAATCTCAAGGAAGACAAATATAATAGGAATGAGGGGGGATGATCAGAGGACCACATTCAGTAACTCAATAAACACTTTCAGAAACACCTTTTATATGCTAGAGACTGTGCATCTGGCTCAGGGAATAGGGAGAAATAAATGAAATTGTCTCTGCCCTCATGAAGTAAATAAAAACTGAGTCGAAAGGAATTACAAAGAGTTCAGGGAAAGAATGCAGATGTGTGTAACATATTGTAGAAGTCAAGGTGTGAAAAAGAGAAGAACTAAAGGCAGAAGAATGAGACAAGTCTGGATATAATGAAGACTTCAGAGAACAACAGATAATAGAAGTTCAGCTCCTAAGAGCAAGATGGGCTGGGGCAGGAGCAAGTTTCTCACTCTGGCTCTGGTGTGGCTTGGACATTTAACAAAGTCAGATGTTTCTGTGTGTCTCCATAGTCATTCTTGCACAGCATCTTGCATGACATCCGTGCACTGTGTTCTTGTTCTGACATGTGGGAGGATGTATACAGAAGGGAACTGGCTTGTTTGGGGTTCAAAAACACAATTTTGTACCCTATTATCTTACCCCCACCACCCCCACCAAAAAAATCAAGAAAACCGTCATGTCTACTAGCTATTCTGTGTTCCTGCACACGTACCTCATATTGACATTGTCGGTAATTAGAGTTAGCTCAACATGGAAATTGTGTGTATTTATCAAGGACTGAACAGAATAGAATTTACTCTTTAGTACATAGGCACGGTAGGTCACCATCTCCATAAAACTCTGGTTTGCTTTGTGTGTAGATTTTAGAGATTTAATTCTTAATTGTGAGCTTCTTTACTTTGCCAGTTCTTCCTCCTACCGTGAGGACATTTTGCATGTAGTTTTCATAGACTGTTTTTGTTAACCCATATTTACATGCTTATGGGTTGCTCGTTTAATGAGGCAATCGAAACAAATAGTGTAATCATGCGTTTATAAGGTTTAATGATAGACCTTCACATACAGTGACAATTATGACATCTAATCTCGTTGTAAAAATTCAGCTTAAAATTTCAGGAGGAAGAAAAGGGCATTTTCCCTCTCGAGTTTCTGTGTCTCAGATATGTTCAATTCATTGGGCAAATCGCTGAGAGGAATACAACTGCTTTGGAGACTCAGTAAATGGGAATTTTGAAGAGCACAAAAGTGCATCAATGTTCAATTTTCAACTTGTAATTTAGATAGCTGAGAAAATGACAGAACTTTTCTTGGATTTAAATTCACTCCCAATGACATCATGATATAGGAGGTCAACATTAAACGGTCAAGAGCAAATTTTCCTGTGATCCCAGCTAATCACCAAGATGGGATGGTTCCTTGACTCTTCTACCTTATGCCGCTGTGGCATTTGGCTTTCACTCAGGTGTATAAAACACGATATACGACCCTACCGGCAATACCAGCTACAATAATAATAGGAACTACCCTTAGTGGAGTGTTTACGTGTTCCAGCTGGCATTTGGACACAGTTGAGACTGACTTCGAGTTATGCCTGTACCAGGGAGGAGGCCGTTTTTTACTGATGTGTAATTCTCAGACAGCCCCAGTGTTTACTTCTCATTATGGAATTTGTATTTAACATTCTCAGCACAGGAATGCCAAGTGAAATCACATTGCTTCAGTGGCTCATTCCCCTCACCCTGGCCAAAGCCTTTGCTGGAGCATATTGACTCCGAAGGGATTTTGCCCCAATGGGGGTTTGTAGGGAGCAGAGGCAAGGGGCAGCAGCAGCCGGGTGCAGGAAGTTGTGAGGATGTCACAAAATCCATGACCGGTGACGACAGTGTGCTGAAGCCGTTGTCTTGAGCTGGTGTCAGGTTATCTTTTAAACTGTCGATGGCTCTCAGAACTGTGCCTCGCTAATTGCAGAACATCCCAATCTTTATGGAGAGTCCAGTGTAATCCCCGTCGCTCCTCCTGAAGCAGCCATGTAGTTAGCATGATGGCTCTTCCTTGAAATCATGGTTGCATTATGTCAAATAGAATTCGTCAGCCATCAGCTTGCTGAATGCAGTAATTGATCATTATTCCCCAAGAAAGGTTAAAAAAAAAAAAAGCAACAATTAAAGAAGCCATGAGAGAATTTATTAAAGCAAGGAGGAGAAGAAATCTCCAAAATGCTTTCATCAGGTTAACTGCAAGGAGACAAGGAGAAATATAGAAATGGTACTTGAGGTCCGTCATTGATTTGCTCAGAGGCAAAGCCCTGAAAAAAACAACTGATCAATGCAGGGAGGGATTGGTTCTGCTGGATGCCCTGTCAACGTTCCTCTTTGCATGGCAGCATATTAATTGCAGCAGCGTTTGCTCTGAATGAATTTCTTTATGTTCATTCATTCCTTTATTTGTTAATTCATTGTTAAATACATCGTTCAATTATAGGGGCTCCTATTACCTAGTTACCCTTGCATTTGCTCAACTGGTACTGCTAATGCTGGGCTGCCTCAGAAGAAAGAAACAGGAAAAAAAAAAAGATGCATTGAATTTTCTTACAGTTTTAGATCGGGGTGTAATATCAATAACTTTAATGGAACTGGAGTTGGTGCCCTGATAGGAACCCTGCTGCTCCTCAAATAAATGGCTTGGCTCCACCTCAGCATTTATCTGCCAGGGCTCGGCTTTATCAGGGCACCAACTCAGATTCCATTAATGTTATCTCTTAATTAGCTATGCGATTAACCTGTGTTACTCCTGCACGATAATGAGTCGAAGACAGAACCAGAGAAGTTCAGCTGCCTTATAATTCCCTCTCCAGAAGCCAAATCATTCTGGAAACCATTCCAGGAAAAGAAAAAAACCTCCAAGCAGTTCTGATTCGTTCTTCTCTTGGATACAGGGGTGAATTTTGCACTCTTTGGAGGGAAAAGCAATTGGGATGTTAGCTAACATTTATGTCACTTGGTACCAGACACTGTTCTAGTGCTTTCTATTGATTATCTCATTTAATGTTTACAGTGGGTCTATAAGGTAGGTCCTATTACCATCCCCACTTTACAGAGGAGGAAATTGAGATACAGAAACGTCAAAAACTCTATCCCAAGGTCACACAGGTGAGAGATGACTGAGCCAGGGTCCAACCACAGGCAGGAGACAGGGCACCTAGGCACCCAGTCATTCCTCTGGGATCCCGAGTATAGAACTCAGTAGTAAAGGAGTCATCAGACCATGGCAAACACGGCCCCCTGTACCCTCTTTGAGGCTGTCCCAGCAGAGCCCCCAGGACATTGGCCTCCCACTGGGCAGGTGCATTTCCCCCCCCCCCCCCCCCGGCTCTGCAGGGCGGAGAAGAGCCCTCATAGCTTAGATTTTTTGCCTGTAGAAATTTCTCTCCAGTAGATCTCAGGGGAGCAGGGGCTTGCACTGGTGGACTTGGATGGCCCTGGGCAAAATGTAAAGACGGAAAAATACCTTGGCTTGCCTGCTTCTCCCATCTTTATTCTGTGTCCTTTGTCCCCTCAAATTCTGATCCCTTCCCCCACTGCCCTCTCCCTCCCCTCTCCACCTCCTCCCACACAGATAGGCACAGCCCTCTTTTCTGCTGAAATTACCCAAATAATCAGAAATGTGTTGTCTGGACAAATTTAAAGAGATCATGACCTCATCAACCTACCACCAGTAAGTGACCTGAGTGGCAAGAGACTCCCCTCTGTAGCACTCCTCTATCCCTGCAGGCTCCTCCCCTCAGTGCTTGGTTAGGGGTGGGTGGGAAGGGAAGGAGGACAGAGCTTTACAGTATAAACCTGATGTTGAGGCATCTGGGTGGCTCAGTAGTTGAGCGTCTGCCTTCAGCTCAGGTCATGATCCCGGGGTTCTGGGATTGAGTTCCGCATTGGGGTCCCTGCAGGGAGTTTGCTTCTCCCTCTGCCTATGTCTCTGCCTCTGTCTTTCTCTCTCTCATGAATAAATAAATACAATCTTAAAAAAAAAAAAAAACACCCAGTGCTGATGGGAGAGAGGATCCTTCATGATGCTCCTAAGACAACATCACCACACTGCCTCTCTCCCTGTCCTAGCCATACCATAGGACCAGGCCACTGTCCTAGCACCAGGACACATTGGACACTATGGACATTTGGTGTGACTGGAGAAGAGGCGTTGTTGCCACCACCCTTCCTTCGCCTCCCATTCTGTTCTTCCACACTCTATGCCCTCTCATCCAGTGGAATATCATAAAGCAATTTTCCAAAGAAGTTTTAGCCCTTGAACCCCAGTGTTAAACCATTCACATCCCTTTCTCGCCCATAGAATATCCTATCACTGTGAGCTCTTCCAGAATCCTAGAGCTTCTTATTATTTGCAGTTGTCCCTATAGAGATCGAACCACAATATTGTAGATCAATCAATCACATTATAGCGTGTCAATGAAAAGAAAGAAAACTCCACCGAGGGATGGGTGTCTGAATGTTCCACTTTAGAAATGGATGTGAAGCCATATGCAGTCCCTTAACACGCCAAAGTCTGAGATATAAATGATCAATTTTTTATACAAGTAGGTGTACTTTAAAGCGCATTATTTATAAGTGATTGCTGTCATGTTCTTTAATACAAAATCTAAAAATTAGTAATAACAGTCTTTTGAAACAGTATTTAAAAACAACTACCCAAAGGACACAAAGATCTTTTTGTTGTTGTCATTGTTCTGGTTAAGGCAACACCACCAGTTCTGCCAGAGTTTATCTAACCCTCTCATATCCCTCTGTTCCTTTCTCCCACTTTTGTTCCCGGGCTGGGAAAACATGAGAACAACCTCTGTTTTACAGTTTCTAGAGCTTGCAGCCTTCGAGGCAAATCTAGAAAACATTGTTTCTCTGGGAATTAAAGGAGAAGGAAAAGATGATTTTGAAAAGGAAAAGATGGGGAGGAGGAAGACGCTGCCTCCGATCTCATATAGAGAATATCAAACACAAAAGGCACTTGAGTTCACATTTTGATTCCATTTCAGTCAGAAACGTGAGGGAGAGGGACGGCAGACTCACTTGACCACATGGGCAGGACAGACCAAATTCATTCTTATTCAGCTAATGGAGAATTTCAAATAAGGTAAATATTGCCTGTCTGATCTTTATATGGGGCATTAAAACCCACAAATCTCTTGTGTGTGTGTGTGTGTGTGTGTGTGTGTTTTTCCCAAAGACTCAAAGAACAGTTTATCATCTAAGACTTGCTTTATTTTCAAAATAATGTCTGCCTAGGTGAACACATTTTCTCTCCAAGAGCTCAAGTTTGTTTTTAAGGCAACGTTAATGACTGATGGTGAGTCATCCAGTTTTGTGGCTTGGTACAGTAGTTTATATTTATATAATAGCTTAAAATTCAACTTTGAGCAATGTCCACAGCAGGGAAGAACAATTAGTAAATTCATTAATTGTGCTTTTGTGTACACTTTTATTCTCAAGGCTAATTGTTTGTTTAAATTATTTTGCCTGCATCAAAAGTGTTACCACATGAAAATATTTCAGCATAGGTTTCTGGTGTGAAATATAAGGCTTAGGAAGTTCAGACATGCTTCTGAAATGTAATCAGCTTGCATTTGCTAATGACTGGTACTCAACGTGGAGCCTTTTATTTAAGCATATAAGCAATTAGTTTGGGGAATGTAAGTGTACAAAGAATCATGATTCATGCCGCTGCTTATCCTTCTTCTCTGCTGTGGACAATGGGCATCTTCCATGTTTGACTTTTAAATATAATCAAACTCTGATGTACTGTAAGTTGGAATCATGCGGTCTTATGCAAAGCAATGCCATAAAAGGACTCCATCAGTTGCCAAGCCGATGTGCCAGTGTACATAATAAAAGTGAGGCTTCACTCTTTTTTCATGGAGAGGGACAAAAATCTCCTTCTCCTCTCTTTTCTGAATTCTCTGTGTGTCTGGGCTGTAGCTGTAAGATGAACCAGCTGCCGCTGGAGCGGATGCTTTCCAGTTCCCAGTTCCAGGTGTGGGGCCGGAAAAGAGATTGATGACTTAGTGTAGGCACAGCCAGTTTCCTCCACCAGGTACAGGGGAGCGACAGCAGAACAGAAACAGCCAGCCCTCCCTTCTCCAGCATCTTCCCAGCCTGGCTCGGTCCTCAGGGAGACACACCATCCAGAATGCACAGAAGGAGAAGCACGATAAGGACTCAGGACCTGCTGCGTCTTGGTGCTGGGCTAGGCATCTGACCAACAGATTTAATCACTGCAACCTCCATAAGAGGTGGGCATCGTGAGTCCCATTTTTCAGAAGAGGAAATGGAGGCCAGAATGTAGATTGGAACCCACAACTATACGGCTGCAAATCCAATGGCCTTTCCATGAGACCATGTTGCTTTCCTGGCATTTAGCACAGTACCTTGCCATAGTGGGTACTTCATTCATTCATTCATTCAATAAATATTAATCCTGCCTGAAGATATAGCTGTAAACAAGTTAGATAAGAATTCTTGCCTTCAAAGATTTTATTGATGGGCAGATGAATGTATCCCATTCTAATAATGAATGTGTGTTGAATGAGATTTTGGCCAAATGCAGGCCAGGCCTGTAGCAACCCTCATTTGTGTCCCTATGGGGCCAAATGTTTTCATTCCAAGTGAAAGCGAACAAAACCCTCCCATAAACCTGAGGACCCTGTTATCAAGCCTCCAAAGAGAAGCAGGAAGACTATGAACCCCTCCTAAGTGTCCCAGTTATATGGGAAGCCTGTTAACAAAAGATGGTGGCGGCAGGGTGTAGAATTCATCCCTTTCTTTGCAACCTGGCAGGACTCTAGGAGGGAGATCTAGCACTTGGGCAGAGTGGGCTCTAGAATGTGCTTCTATAGTTACTGTGGGAAGACAGAGCTTCTCATAGCCAAGGAGACTGAGGAAGGGACGCAGCCCACCCCAAACATCAGAGAGAACAGAGGTGGGTTTCAGGCTGAAAGCGTAGAGAAGAAAGACATGTCTATAACTCCACAGGGGCTACTTTAGTTGTTAAATGTTTGTGTTCTGAGTCTGGTCACACTGCAAAACCAGCTCCACTAATCATCAGAATTCCAGATGGGAAGGACCTCTGAGGTCACTTAGCTGAGCCTGGCCTGCTGAGAATCCCTCTCCACATAGCACTTTCAAGGCCCTTTCTCTACCTGGTGTACACATCCCAGAGGACTGTGCTTTGCTCTGTCCCTCAAGAACCAATTCCAGAATCCACCCACAGTACCCTTTAGACCAAATATACAGCCTGGGTGGGGGTCTATTTTTAATTTCCCAAAGTACTGACCAGAAGCCTGGTGCCATGAAAAATTGCTAAGGACCCTCTCTTCCTCTGATGGTACCATCCCACCGTGAGGTCTCTGGTTGGCCAGACACCTGGGGAGGCAACTCCTTCTAAACAAAGCTGCTGTCTACACAGCCTCACAGAAGGCTTATTTCTAAATCCAGTCTGCCTGATTAACACCCTTCCTGGATTTAGAGTCATTATTTACGTGCACAAAGACATAGCCACAAGATGTTCATCACAATGTTGTTTATAGTTGAGAAGATTTCAAAAATAATCTCCACACTCAGTGATAGAAGACTGCTCAAATAAATCATGGATAAGTCATATAGTGTAAAGCATATTATGAAGCCATTAAAAATAATACACCAGATGAGTACTCAGGCTATGTTTCATCACACTAGTAGGTGAAAAAGATAGGCTACAGAGAGTATATGGAGCACACTATTATTCTCTGTCTAGTTTTCAAAAACTCATGCATGAAGAACAGAATAGTAACAAAACTAGTTCTTAGTAAAGAACTGACCTGACTAGTACTATTTTCTTCCCCGCTACTTTTCAACTTTTCCTACAAAGGATATGTGTTACTCTTGTAATTAGATACATAAATCTTACTTGAAAACATTAAATTATGCTTCCTTTTGGTTTGCTGCATTTCTCACATTCATCATTACCAGAATCCCTGTAACAGAGGAAGAAAGGAAAAGACAACTTGTCCTCTTTTCCCCTCACTGGCTGCTGGGTTGCCTGGGTGCCCCTGGTGCAGAATCAATGGCAATGGCCAGCTATGACTCAATCCCACTGCCACTCAAGCAGCTCATTTACTGAACGGACGTCCAGAGACTTGAAAGGGCAGATGCCCTTCCCACTGCAGAGAGCGTTAAGGCTAAGGAATTTCATGCTCATCTGAGTAAACAAGAACACTCCCCCAAGTTTTTCTGCTGTAGCATCACACATTCATCTAGAAAGGATTGAAAGTCTGTTGGTAGCTTCCACAACATACCTTTCCTGTAAAGGAAAGACTGAGATCTAGAGGGGCCAGATGTCTTATCCTTGAAGGTGCAAATGAGGTTGGCCAAGCCAAGATAGGACCCTAAGAGTGAGTCTAACTCCCTCCATCTCCGATGTCCTGTCCCTCCCTTTTGTGCCCGTCAAACTCCTACTCATACCTCATGGGCCACCTAAGCATCACCTTCCTAATAAATTCTCCCAGACTCCTTAACCTTGCCTCTCTCATCACTGTCACTTAGATATAATCCAATGGTTGCATTTTTGATATCACATTGCCATTATTTGACCTTGAGTCTGGCTCTTATCCTGGACTTGAGGGCAGGATTTGTCTCTTTACATTCCTAGTGGCTAGAATATCACAACCATTTAATAATAAACTCAAAGGCTTAAAGGCACTACAAAGCTGCAATCTGTCACTGTTTCTAAGAGTTAGGAGGTGGGAGAAGAAGCTGACCATGAAAAAGTGTGCCCCAGTGTCCTGGAGATGTAGGCACTGTGTGTCAGGGTCTGTATGAGACAATCTGGAGATAGAAACCTGTTTCCTGCCACTATAGGAAGATGGATGGCATAGAAAGTGGAAGTTTCCATTTGGAGGATTATGTGGTGAACAAGGCATTAGGAGTATGATGGGGTGGATGGGTAGTCGCATGACATTCAAGAAAGACCATAGCTTTGAAGAGAGATGCACCAGAATTTGAGCCCTAAGTCTACACCTTATTATGACTTTGGGAACATTACAAAACTTCTTTGAGTCTCAGTTTTCTCATCTAATACTGATAATTACTTTGCAGGGTTATTGACAGCATTAGAGATCATGATTGCAAAATCCTTGGCACAGAGTCAATAATTACTAACTAATGGCCTTCACTATTACACATTCCTGATTCCACAGACAGTAAATCAGAGCCCACATACAGTATTCATGGAGTTGTTCCTCTAGATGGAAGCTGAAACAAGAGGGAATCAGAGAGCCTCAACTGGCCCCCAAGAGGAGAGGAGCCCAGGAAAGGACCCCAGGCCCCTTGAGGTCAGGAGAATGAGCTATACACAGTATATCATTCTCCCCCATTCTTCCAGAAATAGAGAAAAGGATGGGAGTCCTCCTAGTGACATTGGCGTGCTTGCAATCACTCAGGAGACTGTGGCAGAGAGCAAATGATTATATTTAAGGAAGTGACAGCAGCAGGGTGACCAGAGCCCAGGGAGTGATGGTTGGGCAGGGGCCATGGCACTTCTCACAGCATGCAGCAGAGTCCCAAGGGCCATGGCTGTTGGACTGGGCTTTCAGCAAGACACTGGTGGGGAGTTGATGACAGACTGCTTACATAAAGAATGACACACATCAGGTGACCCCCACCTGCTCAGGGCTGGGAGTGCCACATCAGCAAGGGTGTCAACAGTTTATTTGGGATCCACTCATCCCATGGCAGACCAGCTCCATCTAGCCACTGGTTGAGAGCAGGTGATGGAAGATGCTTGAGGAAGAGCAGGATGAGGATCTTCTTCAGACAGGCATTAGAGCAGGCATATCTCTTTCCTTTTCCTTCTGGGCCAGTCCTTTGAGTGGGACCTCCCGCCTCCAGTCCCAGCCTGCACATATTTTCTGTAGGAAACCATCCCTGAGCCCCTGTGACTGGCATGACTGTCCTTCTTAAGCCCCCCCCCCCTTTTTTTAATTTTATTTTTTTAAAGATTTCATTTATTTATTCATGTGGGACTTGATCCTAGGACCCCAGGATCACAACCTGAGCTGAAGGCAGATGCTCAACCACTGAGCCACCCAAGTGCCCCAAGCCCCTTTTGATTACCACTGTATCTAACACGTGTTTTGTATTGGTCTGTTTATTTGCCTATTTTTCCTAGATTGTAAGCACATATAGACAGTGCCTGATACATAATCGGTGCCCAATAAATATCCAATGAATGAGTGGATGGGTGGCGAAAGGACTTTTTAAGTTGAAAACCACCATTATTATTATCAATATATGTTATTATTCAGGACATTAAAGCACAGGGAGCAAGCACATAGTTTTTCTTTTTATTTCTCTACATCGATATACATATGCACATGGACCCACCCAATCATAGGACCAAGAATTTAAGAATACCTTAACTAAACTAAACTAAAAAAATATTTATTGGGCACCTACTAATTGCCAAGGACTTTTTAAAGTGCATCAGATACATCAGTGAACAAAACATATACTCTGATAAAACATGTCATTCGAAAAATTTCTTTGAAAACCTGCCGCACAGCCAGGGCAATTATCTCATACTTTAAGTCTGTATTTAGACTTAGACTCCTTCAAATTTGTTCTAATTCAGACATTTCCAGAAGTAGAGTTCTCATGGAATCTTGAAAAGCACATCTTGTGAGAGATGATTTGTCCTTCTCTATAGCAAAGTCAGTGACTTTCCATGAATGACATTGATTGTCATGGTCCCCAGGAGGCACCTCTTTGCAAAAACCACTGGACATACACCTTTGACTTTCAATGTTCTCCTCCAATGTGAGCATAAACAAATGGATTCTCTTTTTCACCTGCGTGTTTAACTTGTACCACATGAGGATTGAGCTCATCTGTCTTTTTTTTTTTCCTAACAAGGGAAATACAGTTTCTGTGAACATCATCTTGAGTTTATCATTTAGTTTTTTTAAAGAAACAGATTGGATCTTATGTTTTCCCATCCCTGGCTAAGATGGGGACACTCTCCATCCATTGGTTACTTTTCCATACAATGAGTCCATCCACTGAGATCACTAAATTGCTCTCAGTAAGTCTGTTAGCTTTGATGCAAATGAAAATTCCATCCCACTCCTGCTGAATGAAGTTGTACCTCAATCGCTCATGGTTAACTGTATGAAACGAGCCAAAATGAAGGCATGGTTAAAGATCATAGATGTTCTGTGACCATTTTTATCACTATCAGGGCAAATGATTTCAGCACTTGTTCTGCCCTTGGCATGTGAGTAGCAGCATCCTCCCCTGTAGAGTCAAGTCATCATGAATTTGGTGCTAATAGATGTCCAGACCTGGGTCAAGTGCATGAACCACAGAAGAATCAAAACAAGATGACACAGCACCTGCTCTTAAAAAAAGGAATCACACTTTTTTTTTTTTTGAGAAAACCAAAATTAAATAGTTGAGCAACTAGGAGATGCTAAAAGACATATGGAGCTAACTGTAAGTATTTGGAAAGAGAGGAAGAAGAGATCCCTGGGCTGAGGCAACTCCCAACAGACTTCACAGAGTAGATTGGACTGAAGGACGGAACTTGAAGATGGAAAGATTTGGACTACAGTGAACTTTGAAAGGAGGATGAGCAAGGACATGATCAGAAGAGTTGCTGGTGGGAAGAGTGAGAACATTGTTCAGGCTGCCACGGATGGCTCTTGTGCAAAATGAATTGGAAATACATTTAGAAAAGAGAATTTAAGTCAAACTGTGGATGTTAGCAAACACTGGGCTGAGGAGTTTAGGTTTCATCTGCTATGCAATAAAAAGCCATTGTTGAGTCATGGATGGAGGAGTGGCTACAGAAATATTCATTAGGCAGCAACCTTCACAATGAACTAGAAAAGAGAATGGAGCTTCTAAAAAAAAAATCAGAGGGAAGCACTATTGATTAAGTTCGGTTAGAGTCACAGCATTGTGATTTGAAAGAGGAATTGACACATTAAGAAATTATAAATTAGGGTTGGCTAAGGATATGTATGACAGGGTAAAATAAAACATAATTCCAGAAGGGCAAACAACAAGCTCCAAAAACACGAGACTTGCCACATTCATAGCATAACCTCAGTAAAATTTACCAAAGAAAAGAAAAAGAAAGCCTCACAAATCAATAGTAAAATAGAACAAATTAGAAAAATGAACAAAGAACATGAATAGGAACATTTCCACAGAAATCTGAAAGTCTACTGAACTTGTGAAGCCATATATACCCACACTAAGGTATGCAAAATAAAAAAACTAAGATATTATTTTTGCCTATTAATTTGGGTAAAAATATGATAATTGTTCAATTATACCTAGTGTCTTCAAGGAATACACTATTTATGGGAAAGTAAATGGTATACCTTCTCTGGAGAGCAATTGGCAATATAAAAACATTATAAGTATTTTTATTCATCATGAGCCTAGGTTTTTCTCTACTTCTCATGAGTCATGTCTCATGTATATACATCAAAACCTTACTCATAGGTGATATAATTGAAAATAATCTACATGTCCAAAAATAATATGTTAGATATGAAAAGTACGGAATATTGTATAAATATTAGAATCAGTGAAGAAAAATCTTTAATATATGGGAAAATGTGCATAACATATTCTTAAATTTAAAAAGTAGATCATAAGCAGGTTGCAAAATATGTTTCTACTTTTTAAAAATCTGTGGATATAGGGATCCCTGGGTGGCGCAGCGGTTTGGTGCCTGCCTTTGTCCCAGGGCGCGATCCTGGAGGCCCGGGATTGAATCCCACATCGGGCTCCCGGCGCATGGAGCCTGCTTCTCCCTCTGCCTATGTCTCAGCCTCTCTCTCTCTCTCTCTCTCTGTGTGTGGCTATCATAAATAGATAAAAATTTTAAAAAAAATCTGTGGATATAAACAATACGTGGATTTTGGATTCTAATTCAAACTAGGCTACTTGTAAAAATATATTTTTAAAACAATCAGAGAAAACCAAACATCATCTAATGAGATGAAATTGAGTATTTGTTGTTAATTTTGTCAGGTATGATAATGACAGTTCAGTTATGGTTTTAAAAAGCTTTTAGTAAAAAATAAAATAAAATAAAAAGCTTTTAGTGTTAGAGATACACACAGAAGTGTTATAGGATATTTGTTTTACAATACTCAAAAATAAAGACAATTAGATAAAACAAAAATAACGACATGTTAATAAGGATTAATCATATAGTTCTATTTTGAAAATTCCCATAATATAAATGTTAATTTAAAAAGGAAGGCAGCACCCAGCCACACTTCAAAAATAACATATGTATATGCATAGAAAAAGTTGGAAATAGTATATACCAAAATAGTTACAATTTGCTGGTCAGACAGGTGATTTTTGTTTTCTTGTTTTTTTTTTTTTTATAAATACACTTTTCAAATTTCTGAACATATAATACTTCTGTATTATATAACTTATATAATACTAACATATAATACCTCTATAACCAAAAAAAAAATATATATATATATATAACATTAGGCGTGCCTATGTGGCTCAGTTAGTTGAGACTCTGATTCTTGATTTTGGCTCAGGTCATGATCTTAGGGTCATGCAATCAAACCCTGCATCAGGCTCTGCCCTTAGTAGGAGAATGCTTGAGATTCCTTCTCTCCCTCTGCCTCTGCCCCTCCCCCTCCTCTCTCTCTCTTTCAAAATAAATAAATAGTATCTTTTAAAAAAAGAAGAACTCTAAATGCTCTTTTTAAAGCTTCCTACTTTTTTTTTTTTAATCTTTTTTTTTTTAATTTTTATTTATTTACTTATGATAGTCACAGAGAGAGAGAGAGAGAGGCAGAGACACAGGCAGAGGGAGAAGCAGGCTCCATGCACCGGGAGCCCGATGTGGGATTCGATCCCGGGTCTCCAGGATCACGCCCTGGGCCAAAGGCAGGCGCCAAACCGCTGCGCCACCCAGGGATCCCAGCTTCCTACTTTTGACTTTAAAGAAGTAAAGGAAATGGTGACACCAGTAGCTGAAATGGAGAAGATGAGAACCAGAGAGGGTTTGGGAAGGAAATACTCAAAACAGGGCTTAAAGAAGTGGTGGTGGTAGTAGATATCTGGATAGAGTCCTGAAACCAATGGAAAAAGGGAATTGAGATGATGAAGTGCTTAGGGAAGGCAGGAGCTCTGAGTTTGACCCTTAGAAGTACCTGGATATTATGTACAACAGCTTCACAGGTCTACCTTGGAAATAATGGTTTTGAAAACTGAAGTTGATTTTTCCTCTCATTCATTTATTCCACATGGTCCAGGCACTGTTCTAGATGCTAGGAGCACTGTGGGAAAACAGAGATGCTGGAATACATCTTAATGGACTTACAAACATCAGAGAGGAGGGGTTAGACCCCAAACTACACAAGCAGTCCATCATAATAACTATTATGAAGGAGAAGTACAAGGTACCAAAAGAGCCTATAATAGAAAGACTCAACCTAGTTCACTGACATTCTGGAAAACTTTCTTAAGGAAGTTCTGTTCCTGAAGGATAAACAGGAATTTAGCAAAGAATGGGGCAGAAGCATTCAGACCAAGGGATGAGCTCACTCAAAGGTCTTGATGCTGGGGAAAAAAAACAAAACAAAACATGATTACTTGAGGAACAAGAAGGAAGCCAGTGTGTCAGGAGCAGAAAGTGATGCATCAAAGGATACAAGATGAAACTGAAGAAGGGGGCCATGGAGAACATGCAGAGGTTTCTGGGCCATGATGAGGATCATTACTATGACAGTATTTTATTCTAGGTGAACAAGGAGGCTAGTAAAAGAGTTCAGATATGAGGGTCATCACTAAAGTACAGGCATCTGAAGAGAGGTCCTATTAAGAGTATTCAGAAGCCTGTTGAACAGTCAAGGTGGAAGAAGTCAATGCTTTGTCTTGAGGTAGTAGCCATGGAGGCAGAGAGAAGTGGACAGAATAAAAAATTAAACATTTCCTGAGTGAGGGATGCCTGCGTGGCTCAGCGGTTGAGCATCTGCCTTCGGCTCAGGTTATGATCCTGTGGTCCCAGGATCGAGTCCCACATTGGGCTTCCTGCATGGAGCCTGCTTCTCCCTCTGCATCTGCCTCTGTCTCTGTCTCTCTCTGTGTCTCTCATAAATAAATTTTTAAAATCTTTAAAAAAAATTTCCTGAGGGAGCAGATGAACTGGCAAAGAGGACTGAGTAATAACCAGAGAAGTAGGAGGAAGATCAGGAAACCAGCTTCAAGGAAGGCATGTTTTCTGGATAGAAAGAGTGGTCACGTAGGTTGGTTGCTACCAAACAGTATCCATTGGAATTAGCAAAATGCAAGTCATTGATGACTTTGCCAGGGCAGTTGGGTCAAGTGCTGAGGTGGAGGCAAGATTGGAGAGGTCAAGCATTGACATGGATGCTGCGCTGTTTATTGGAAAACAAGAAGACAAAGATAAATGGGGGAGATGTTTAAATTTGAACTTGTATATAGGAATAATCCTGGAAAGGAAATAGGTTGAAAACCAGAAGTGGTAGTCTAAGGTTTGTCAGAAGTAAGAGTATGGTATGCAGAGCACAGTGCGGGGACTGTCCTCAACCCGAGGCACACTTGCCTGGACTTCACAGGGGGTAAAGAAGAAAGATGGACAGATTCAGGGGGGTTTATAGACCTAGTGGCAAGAACTTGAGGGAATTCCTTTCTGATTCCTTATGGTTTCTCAGAAGGGAAGGGATAGTTATGTTTGATGTGTGTAGAGTTTGTGAAGTGTGTGTAAATGTGTTCCTGGATGCTCTAAGACCAGAGTAAGAAGTAGGATGGCTGGAAGAGAAGGGTTCCAAATAATCATGGCACGCAGAGGGGGAGCAAACCAACTAGAGAGCTAAAGACATAGGAAGAGGAGACTCTGAGTCAAAGTCAAGTTCAAATGAGTTCCAAATGTGGACAAATGACGAGGCAAAGGGACATCCACTTCTAAAGCCATGATAAAGTAACAACCAGAGCTGCAGGTGGGCCACTGATGTCACTCCTAGAAGCTGGCAATGAAGGCCAGTGCTCTTCAAAAGTATACCACATATGCCGAGTACTTGGAGTATGGACATGCAGGAACTCATCTAACCCTCATCCAACCCTAACAACAACCCCATGGGGTGGATACTGTTATTTCCCCGGAATAGCCGAGGAAACAAAGGGTTATACACATTGCCCAAGATCAGACAGCTTGCAAGAAGCAGAATTCAAACCCACTTTATATCATCCTTGAGGTTCCAGGGCTGCAAGATGTCAGGGGGACACCATATATTCACTTACTGTTTCTACTATTAATTAACTTCTTTTTAAAATTTTATTTACTTATTCATAAGAGACACAGAGAAAGAGAGAGAGAGAGAGAGAGAGGCAGAGACACAGGCAGAGGGAGAGGCAGGCTCCATGCAGGGAGCCTGACGTGGTACTCGATCCCAGGTCTCCAGGATCATGCGCTGGGCCAAAGGAGGCGCTAAACCACTAAGCCACCCAGGGATGCCCCTATTTATTAATTTCAAGTAAAACCAAGTTTCTTCCCAAACTCTCTAACCCTTTTCAGTTTTATTTTTCTCCATAGTACTACCAATCTTCATTACGCTCTCATCACTTACGTATTTACTATCTGACTTTCTCTAGATTTTCCACCTTAGCCATTCCTCTTTGGGTTCACTGCTCCTTGCTCAACATTTTTAATTCATGGTGCCTATGTCCCTCCTAACAATTGAAGATAAGCCATAAGCAGCCCCAATGTCAGGAACCTGAAAGTATGAAATTATCTCTCGTTACACATTTTGATGTCATGGTGGTATACTCCTTACCAAAAAATGTGGCAGCTCTTATGAAGTGCTTGTATTTAGATCCTAGCTCTAGTACTTACTGCTGGTATAACTGTCCACTCTTTGATCTCTGGACACAGCTTCTCCACCCATAAAATGGGCATAATGATCCCTACTCCTAAGACTGTTGGCAGGGTTAATGTAATGTTATATACCGTGTCCCTGGTGCACTGATGGTGCTTAATAAATAAATATTTTTCCTTACTCACTGTTTGGCCTGCTGTTACCAACTCCCCAAATAATGTGACCAGGGACTCTTCACTCATTTCTTTTTTACTGCCTTAGAACAAAGGGAACATAATCAAGAGTGGAAACATTATTTGATATCTGCTTCAAAAGCAGGCTGTGTTTGATGTGTGATGCTGATGTGTGATACTCGATCTATTAGATATTAGTATTAGACTGCTGGCTTTGCGCTGTTTATATTGGTAACATGACCCTGACCAGATTCCCAGCTGTGAGCATTAAAATGTGGGCTTTCAGTTGTTGGGCTTTTTTTTTTTTTTCTCCTTCTGCCAGAATGAGGTTGAATAAGCATCCAGTGTAACAGCCCTCAGCTGAGTGTGCTGAACTCTTAAAATTCCAAAATCGGGGTCTAGGGAAATCTTCATACCTCATGTTACCTCCCCACCTCCAGACTATCTCAAGGTGCTCCTTGGATTCTATTTTTCAGGCTGTATTCACCATTTTTACCCTGGACCTGCCCATCTGAAAGCTTGCAGACCCCACTTACTGAGTATGTGCTGAGCATTTGATACATCCCATGCTGTTCTCAACCTACTTAATTTCATTTTCTCCATAATCCTACAAAGTAAGTCCTTTAGTACCACAAGGATGGGTCTCCGTTATGTCTCTTGTCCTTTCTCCAACCAATTCTGGCCATCAACCATGTCTTTCCACTCCACAGAATAAAATCCAACCTCTGCAGCATGCCCTTCAAGGTTCTACAGGAACAGACCCCCGTAGGTGAGGGCACCAGGAAGCATCACCCAACCCCGATTTTTTTGAGAGTAAAAGCAAGTGCCATTTGCAATTATGCCGGGAAAAGAGATGAACACCCAGACCACCATGGGCTAGTGGGGATGCATGGCCACCCTTTGTGTGCCTCCTATGCTGCTCTCCTTGCTGACCTACCGCATTCCCCAGCTCTACCATGCTGTGTCATGCATGTGGAAGACTGACGAGACTCTACCTTTCCCAACCCAACCCAAAAAACTCATTCTTCAACACCTATTCAGAAACAGCTGCTTCTGTGAAGTTCATCCCAAGTTTTTCAAAGCCAGTTTACAGATTGGTTAGAGCCCAGGTATTGTCCCCTTGTTGAATCTATGAGTTCATATCCCAGTTCCGCCATCTGCATATCGCATGTACTTGGGCAACTCACTCAAGTTGTCTTGGCTCCCTTTTTTTTGTAATGTTGAGATAATAGAACCTTCTTCATGAGGTGGCTTTGAGGACCAAGTGAATTCATAAGTGCATGGGGCTTCGGGTGGAATGTGTGCTGCACAGTGATTTGGGGCACAGATGTGCACATGCTCATACATGTGTGCACACCTGAACCTCTCCTGTAAGGCATGTGACTTTCTCCTTTGAGGACAAAAAGAAATTGTCAAATGGAATGTTAAATGCTAAAGAGTTCATAGATCATTTTGTCTATAATAATCCCCCGTTTTTATTATGGTGATTTTGACATCATCTTAATCAATACAGCATGTTAAAATTTCTAAGATCCCTCTAGGATCCAAGTAATTCTATAAGCTATCCCACATAGGCTTCTTGCTGGCAGGAGTGTGGGATGGTCTCAAAATGCCTTTTATAAATAAGCAGAATAGGCTTCTATCCGTGTGATGCTATTTCAGAGTTCAGTAACATTTATTTTACCTAAGACCTGCATTATTAAAGTGCTAATACTCCTGAGATAAGTAACTGATCTTTTCTATCTTCAGTTATTTTTACCTTAGTGTGAATGCATTTCAAATCCTTTTTGAGTGAAGGCATGAGAGAAGATACTCAATATTCCTAAGGGTTGGAAGCAGGAACCTCGAAGGGTAAGAAAGAGTATGGAAAAGCAGGATTTCAGATGACAAAGATGAATTCTGTCCACATCACACTTTCACTCAGAGCAAAACACCCTTGAAGGAGTCATAATGCTAAACACCTAGGCTAGGCTGAGTCTTCGCTAGAAGTGGCAAGATAACCACTCCAGCCCCCTGCCCATGCCCCTGAAACACACACATACAGACACACGCAGACACCTGTGTGCACACACACATGGACACACACACAGACACACACGACTCATTTCAAGTCTGCCTCCCTCAAGTCCAGGTTAATGGGGACTTTTGCTATTATTGTTGTTATTCTCTGGCTGTCATTTTGAAGCTTTTCCCCCCACAGATTTTAATTGAATGTTCCAGAGGGGAGATATTTCCAGCATTTAGTTTTGAACTTTTGCCTCACATTGTGACCAATTAAAATATGACTAACAACAGAACACATTTTCTTTTTCTTCCAGCATCACCCCCAACAGAGACCATGGAGCTTGAACGCCATATTATTATTTTCCATGCTGTTTGACTTAAAGCAGAGAAAACTTTTTTTGTAAAGTTCTTTGAAAACTTTTCGACAATCTCATTTGGTCTTTTCTTTCTCCCATTCCATGATATATTGGGCAGAATTCTCTATGGTCTGCTTTCTCTCCAATTTTCATGTCAAACCTTCTGTAATATAGGGCAGTGGCCCCCACTGCATTACTGAAAGCCAAGCCATTATGGATGGCTTTAAAGATCATAGTTATACACAGATAAGGATGCAAATCCACCAGAGCCCAGCCTGGAGGGCAGCCCTCTACTTCTATCCCCGTGTGGCCACCTATCCCTTCCCCCATATCTTTGGCACATCCCTCAGGTTCCCAGTCACCTCTCAGTGAAGAGTCTACTGTGCAAAGAAAAGAGAGCACATCGTTGATGAAGAGCCAGGGTTTCCCTCTCCATATCTGAAGCATATCCATAATAGCACCCTTATGTCCCCCTGATCCACTTCCAGGAATTCCTCTTCTTTCTTTGCGGTTGATTCTTTTCCTTTCTACCTACCTTTGGCACTTGGCTAGAAATGACTTCCCCTTCTACCTGGTGCATTTTTTATTCTCCCTTTTCACCATCTCTCAAACTGAAAAGATAGGCACGAACTCTTCCTTGTTCTCACAAACCACCCTGCAGACTCTGCCTCCTGCCCCATGACTTTGTCTTTCCCTTCCACCACCAGACTGCTGGACAGAAGAGTCCATGTTCTTGACTACGACCGCCTCAGCTTCAGTTACACGCTGACACACTGCAATGTAGATCCCACCATATTATATTATATTGACAGTGTGATAAAGATCCACGGGCTCAAACAAAGGTCAGGAAAGGACTTGGTGATTAGTAAATTGCCCTTGGATTCAGGCAAGGACTTTGGTAATAGGGATAATGTGACAAGTGGAAACAACAAGTGGAGCTTAAAACTCAACTGCTCCCCCTCTTTTCTGCCTAGAACCACAGAGGGTATGGAAAGGAAGAAAAAGAAGGTTCCTGCTGTGCCAGAAACACTTAAGAAAAAGCAAAAGAATTTCACAGAGTTAAAGAAAGACCAAACGTCTAAGAAAGATGTTTGCCCAAAGAAGGCAAGGAGGAAGCTTACCTGTGAAAAGTTAAAGCGTTACTGCAAAGAATATAGGCAAATGTACAGGACAAAGATTCGTGTGGCGAGGGTGGCAAGAAAAGCTGGTAACTTCTATGTACCTGCAGAACCCACACTGGCATTTGTCATCAAGGTCAGAGTATCAGTGGTGTGAGGCCAAAGGTTCAAAAGGTGCTGTAGCTTCTTCACCCTCGACAAATCTTCAGTGGCACCTTTGTTCAGCTCAACAAGACTTCAGTTAACATGCTAAGGATTGTGGAGCCATATATAGCATGGGGGGGGGGGCAAACCTGAAGTCAGTGAATGAATTGATCTACAAGCGTGGTTATGGCAAGATCAACAAGAAGTGAATTGCCTGACAGGCAACACATTGATTACTTGATCTCTTGGTAAATATGGCATCATCTGCTCGAAGGATCGGATTCATGAGATCTCTACTATTGGAAAACGTTTCAAAGAAGCAAACAACCTCTTATGGCTCTTCAAATTATCTTCTCCATGAAGGAGAATGAAGAAAAAGACTACCCATTTTGCAGAAGGTGGAGATGCTGGCAACAGGGAAGACCAGATCAATAAGATTATTAGAAGGGTGACCTAAGATATTTACCATGATTATTATTTGTAATTTCATCATTTAATAAATGACTACTTTCAAATTGAAAATAACAACAACAGCTCAACTGCCCTTTTTTGGTTTTCTGAGCCAAAACTAGTCTGGGACTGCCTGGACCCAGAAATGGCAATAACCTTACTAGAGGGTGAGGGTGTCCGTGTCCACACTAGTCTTTGACATTGACCCTGTGGGAGATGATGAGAGCAGGAGATGGAGATCTGGCCTTGCTACAGGGAGCATGGATCCAGCTGGGAGACAATCAGGCAAAAGAGAAGCAACAGGACATCCTACTGCTTGCTTCTCTGGGCCTCCGAGGCTTACATGATTGTTTCCATGTGCAAAGAAGAAATGGAGGTCTCTACCTTTCTAGAGCTTCCTGCCTATTCTTCCCTGTCATATCCCTTTCTGAGTGTTCTCCAGTCCAACTCCTCTTTTTAGTCAAGAAAGCAAGAACTGTGTTCCTCTGTACATCACCTGCATCATTTACCACGGGTAACTGTCTGCTCTCCTCTGCTGGATAAAGTCCTGACAAACCAGGAAGTCAATCCCTTCCCTAGGTCTGAAAAGACGCATCTCCTTTGTAATCAAGAAGGTAGAAAGATAAGACAATGGCTCTTGCTCTCTCCCAAGCAACTTATGTCCTTTCTCCCTTGCCCCATGTGCACATTCTCTAGGAAGCAATCTCAGAGGGCTAAAGCCACCAATTGAGGTCATGGCCTCTGTGCCAAGTGCCAACCAGTGGCTGGCCCATTCTGATGAATCCTGGTGGGCAAGCTGAGGTCATCCATTTATCTCACGTGAATCGTGAAACAGCCCACAGATGGCCAGCCATTAGATGTGCAGTCACTACTGCTCAGCCTAGATTTGAACCTGTGACCTCTAAGTAAAAGGTCTGTAATAACAATGCAATAACAATGCTTGGAGGATCTAGGCGCTCTCCAAGTCCTTACTTTTTAAATTAGCACTTTGTATTTAGTCACCGAGGAAGGAGAAGAAACCAAAGAAGGAATGGATTGAACACCTGCTGTCCTTAAGGGAAGGAGGAGAACTGGAGGCGGAGAAACTTGTTCTTACACGCCTCAGTGGGTGAAACTGTTGCTTTTTAAAGCAGGGTGCCATTTGAAAAGTGACTGCCTCTTACCATCGCTCTGCAGTGCTATTTGAAACACCTGCCTTGGCTGTCGCTCTGCTTCGGTGCTTGTCTTCATTTGCTTGCTTAACAACTGGAAGTGTTTATACCCTCGTCACAAAATCACTTTCTTGAACAGAGTAGAGATGGTGAAAGTTAATTCTCTTCTCCCCAAAACTCTCAGCAGTTTCAGTCCGCTGCTTCATTAATTCACTCAGCTCTGAGGCAAAGAAGCAATACTATTGTGCCCATTTTACAGATCGGTATAGTGGGAAGTTCAAAGGCTTCGTGCAAACTTTGTTTCCCACATGTCAAGAAATAGTCTTAGCAGTTGACAAGCCACAGAATGAAAGGGATTCATTCAAGGTGTCAATTTGTTCATCTGCAACTGAGGATAACGGAAAGTTTGTGGTATAAATGAAATAATAATACATATGAAGTTTAGGGCACAGCACTCAGCTACACCGGGCTGCTGCACTGCACAACTCAACCAATATTGTGCCGCCAGTCATCTAAAACACGGTGTGAATCATGCCCCCTAGAGTTGTACAATCAACAGCCATGCCAGCCACAGTGTGACACACAATACTTTCTCTGTAAGTATTAGCCGTCATTGTTAGTTTGGAAGATTTTCTTCTGGCAACAGCAGAGTAGGTGGCTCAGAACAGCCCTCTCTCTGACCATACACAACACATGAAAAGAAACATTAGTTTAAGGACATTGGGAAGCTACCAAGGCAGTGAGAAATCATGCTGCCGACATCCCAGAGAGGAAGGAAGCCCATTTAAAGCTGCCTTTCTCCCGAAACGGTGGTTCTCAAAGTGTGGGCACTGAGGAAGCAGTAGGTCTTGTAGTTCTCTTGTTAGAACTACAAATAATTGGGAAAGACTCAGAAATCTCCTGTAACAAACCCTCTCATTGATTCTGTTGTACCTCAAGTTCTGAGTCCGGCTGAGAGACCAAGAAGCAGGACAGGAATTTTGGGAGTCTCAACGGCCTGGGGAGTTAAAACATCATTCTTAAGATAAAGACCAAACTCGGGGCGCCTGGGTGGCTCAGAAGTTGAGCATCTGCCTTTGGCTTGGGAAGTGATCCTGGGATGCTGGGATCAAGTCCTGCATCAGGCTCGCTGCAGGGAGCCTGCTTCTCCCTCTGCCTATGTCTTCCTTCTCCTCCATCTGTTCTGGACTCTTTTAATTGCCTTGTACTTGCTATGCTCCTCCCTGTCACAGGGCCTTTGCATGTACCTAAAATATCCTTTCTGTCTCCCTTCAACTAGTTAATACCAATTTGTTCCTCTGTTTAAGAATTGCTTCCTCAAAAAAGCCTTTGTTGATCTCCCCGATTAAATCAAATCCCCTTATTATCAGTTTTCATGGAAGGTGACCTTCTGATCCTCTCTTTAGTAGCACTCAGAATAATTTAATTTTATATTTGATTTTTTTTATTAAAGAGTCATGTCTATTTTTGCTGACCACTGTATATTCAGCAAATGAATATAGCATATATTATATTCATTAGTCACTGATTAAATTAATAAATAACTAATCAGAAATAGTATTGTTATTATGATTTCAAAAATGAGAAGATTGAGTTTTCTGAGACTCAAATAAGAAGCATCCCAGAAGAATTCCAGACCCCCGTGGCTCTAAGTCAGCATTCCAGGTCACCAATTAACAACAAACTCTTCCCTTCCTGTGTTTGAAACCAGTTAAGCAGTAGACCCAAGGAAGAGGCTGATGGAGATCAAAATATCAACTTAATTACTAATAAATCTGCATTGGAGAGCTATGTTCAAGTAATAGCCACAATCAAGTTTCCTAATATATGCCCTTGGATTTGAACTTGTCCGTTCAAACTGCTGGCATCACCTATGTGGGGGCAGATCAAGACCCGTGAAACTTACTGCATGGATTAGCAGAGGTATTTACATCCAGAGGTCAAGCTGCTCCACCAGAGCCTGGAAAGCCAGGGAGAGGCTAGCTGGAGTATGCCCAGAAGTCTCTCCCAAATTTTCTTATACAGTAGTTCACTATTTTCATGGGAAGAAATGAGTAAGAGAGGAAAGAAGGCCAAGAATATTGCTTTGAAGGAAGCTTTCACAAGGAAACCTAAAATGAAAGAGTGGAGATAAATATTAGTGGGACCTTATTCACAGCTAAAAACTTGGTTATTTTAAAAAGTGAGCCAAAGCACACTTTTTTTTCCTGTTAGTAAGATTAGCGCACTTTCTACTGTTTCCTTTGTTTTTCCTTCCTCAAATGTCCTATTATTGAATTGATTGTTATAGCTATGAATTAACATTTTAAAGTTGTCATTGAAAGAGTTCATTTCTCTTATAAATGCAATCTACCTAGATGTGCATGCACACAATGCTAACTTCCTGAAGATCTCCTTTTTTTTGAAATATGACAAGATCAGCTCCTGTACTGGTTCAAAACATTTGGTTAAATTCATGCATTGTTTAGGGCTCTGGAAATACAAATATAAGTTGAACAAGTTAGGGATGAGGTCAGCTGCAAGTAATAGAACACCCAACTAACAGTGGCTTACGTATTAAAGGGATTTGACTATCTCACATACAGGAGGCTGAGAGTTGCATATTGACACACCAGTTCAACGAAGACACCAACCACCCAGGTTCTTCTTGTCCAACTGCTTACTACTGCAAAATGTTCGATATGGGTCTCATACATCCTAAGAATATGTAAAGCAAGAAGAAGTGAAAGGTTCTATATTACTGAGTTTTCTCTTGAAACACTGTGCTTTTTATGAGGAAACAAAACACTTCTCAAAGATGTCTAGCATACTTGGCAGTCCAGTATCACATAGCCACTCTTGGCTGTAATGGAAGCTGAGCAGTGAGTGTCCCGATTTGCTTATATTTAAGATTAAACCACTACAGCCGGGCACATTATTATGCTGAATAAAATAGGGATCTCATTGGTAAGGAAGAAGGGAGACATTGGAAGGGCAACTAACAAAGTCTCCCATAAATATATCTGACAAACCGATCCCTGAAGTTGTTCATTATACTGTAACAAGCATCATCGATCTACTGAGGACAATAAATAGGGAGAATGGTAGAGCCAAGTCTTGGAGCCATAAGTAATAAACTCATCTAGCATTTGCTCAATCCTCACAAGTTGTGAAAATGTCTCAGGGTAATAAGGACAACAGAATATCCATTAGTAGGGAGGAGGAAGGCAAGTCTGGGAAGAGGAGACTACATGAAGAGAGCCCTTGGCAATAGGTTGAATAGAAGGACCTAGAGAAGGAAAGTGGAGAACTCCAAGTGAAGAATAGAGGGGAGGTAGATCATGCAGTGCAAAGAATTGCCTCATGGAAGACATGAATTCTCACTGGGGAATGAAGGAAGAAGGAGAGAGACCAGGGGCCTGACGGTGGAGGATTGGAGTGCCTGGCTGGACATACCGGAGTTTATTCATGGGATAGACAGGAACCACACTGTTTCATGAGCAGAGCAATGACATGATGAAAACAGTAATTCAAAAAGATTAATTTGGTGACTGGGAACAGAATAGATCAGAGGGATCAGAGATAGAGGGACAAGTTGGGACACTATGGCAATGTCCACCAGGTGATGGGAGCCTCAGTGAGAGCATTGTCATTGGCAATAGAAACATAGCAAAAAAGTGTGGGTATCCAAAACATTTTAACCTCATTTCAGGGTATCCCCTAACAGAAAAAAAATATAGTAATGAAAAACATAGACCCTCATAAGTGGTGGTAGCCAAACATTTAATCGCCATACTCCTCATCTCAATTGCTCATCTGAAAAAAAAAAAAAAAAAAAAAGCTAATTTTAAATAATGAAGGGAACTATCAGGGGGTTCCACCAAAAGTAATTTTTTAAATCTCAAGTCATTGCTCTTCCAGTTAGTTACTCATGGCCCGGTTTCACAGAAATGGGCTGCAGGCATTACAGGAAATGAAGTTTTATTATAAGAAGAGCCAGGACTGCTCCAATTCTGCAATCAGAGGGCATCTGTATTCTCCACCTGAGAGGAAGCATTTTGCACGGGGAGGTGGGAAGCAGACAAAGGCCTCGTGTGGGTGGCCTGTGTGGATCTAGTGAAGAATCAGAACTCACATGGAAGCTGAGGAAGCACAGCCCTCCAGCTAAAGATTCTATGGATGGTTCATGCACAAGGATTGCACAGCAGAATCACCACTCACAGAAAGCCGACGGCCTGCAGGGCACTGCTAGTGGGACGTGCTGTTATTTGCAGCCAAAAGCATTCCTAATAAGAGCCCCTGTTCCTCTTCTTCCACCAAATTCACACCACAGCTCCACGGGCCGACAGCAGAAGATGCTCCCCAGAGACACGGTGGGTAAGTACCAAATGAATTAGTGACAGGCATCTTCGTTATTTCCATCAGGGGTAGTGAGTAAAACTGTGGTCTCCAGAACCAGACTACTGTGTTCAGGTTGTCACTCTGCCACTTAACCGCTCAGAGGCCTGAAGCTTCTTTTCGCCGATCTTCCCATCAGTAACATGAGCATAGCTCGTACTCTGTAGATATGTTTCAAGGACTCGATGAGATCATGACTGTTAAGTGCTTAGCTCAATGCCTGGTATAGGGTTAGCACCCAATAAATGTTAGCACTGTATTTTTTACAGATGAGGAAACAGTTATCCAAAAAGCCTAGAGAATTGGCCCAAGGTCTTGCAGATAAATGCTGTGCGTGCTTATTTTCACGGACACCTCTTTTCTGAGCATTGTGTCAACAAGTCAGCAAATATTTATTAAGTGACCATGAGGTACAGAGTTCTGAACTAAACATTCAAAATTTATGCTGAAGGATGGGCCTAGATCCTACTTTAGTGGAATTTACTATCTGACAAGGATGTTTAGTTTTTCATGGTCAGCCCGGCTTCACACAAGGCTGGCCTTACAGATAAAAGAGAAAGAAGAAGCCTCTGTGGTACTGTTTGAAAGGTCCTATGAAGGTCACTGTAACAACATACATCAATTGGCATTGGGGATAAACTCAACACAACAGCTTTGTATTGGCCTGAGTCTTGACCACCTAGAGAGTGGATTCACCAAATCAACCTATCTTTCCCCTTCTTCCTTTGTAATCCCTGTGCAGATAAAATAGTTTCCCTGAGACCTTTAACTGATGCCTGCAATGTGTGCAGCCAGCGCTAGTCCGAGTGTAGCCTTGCTTCTCACCTTGTAATCTTTGAAATTGCAATTATCCTTGGGAAAGAAAACGGTTGTCAGTGACATGTATTTTTATTTGTTTGTTTGTTTATTTAAAGATTTTATTCATTTATTCATGAGAGACACAGAGACATAGGCAGAGGGAGAAACAAGGTCCCTGCAGGGGAACCTGATGCAGGACCCCAGGATCAGGACCTAGCCAAAGGCACACACTCAACTGCTGAGCCACCCAGGCATCCCAGTGACATGTAAATATGTGTGTGTGTGTAGATGTCTGTGTATATATTTCTCTTATGTCAAGTGAATTTCCCTGAAGAGAAGAGTGAAGTTGCCTCTCGGACAGCTAAGATAGCTTGGTCCTTGGGATAAAGGCAGCTCTGAGAGAGGAAAGGGAAGGAGCAAGAGACAGGAGGGGTGCCAGATTCCCTGTAGGTGGGGACTGCTCTCTACTCACCTTTCTTCCTGTGGAACGCCTCTACCCGTCTCCACAAGCCCTCTGCTTTGCTCTACCGCTGCCACCATGCTGTGCCCCTGAGAGCCACACACCACATAGCCAGGTGGCAGGGGAGGGTAAGTCTTCACAGGAGCCCTCTTGCTTGCAAACCTGAACACAAGCACAAGGCCCCCTTCATTTAAAAGCTTTTTACAAATCACTCAATAGAAGGTCTGGGTCAGCAAAGCATGACCATGTGGGGACATCGTAAAAGTCTCAGAACTTTACAAGTCTCTTCCAGGATATGGATCCCACACCCTTCCTGTTCCCATTTTCTGGAGGGTGAGCTCATCAAGTAAAACCTCTCCTCTGACCCCAACTTGGCCCAAGGCCGATGTGTATCCCCTCTTCCACGATGTTCCTCACTGAAGAAGCCAGTTGAAGACGAGTCAGGGCCCTGCCTGTGGTCTCAGAGGAAATTTGCTGTCTGAGCATCTGCAGAATGATGACACCTCAACGTGAGGCCACTGGACTTTCTGGAATTTGTGACCCCTCTGACATTTCCTCAGTGGATACAGTGGGAAGGGCCAAATCCTGGCAGCCTGGTCCAGGGCGACACTGATAACCCTGATAAGTTAATTCACATGTAGTTTACCACGACTGGCAATGACTTTTAAAATATTTCCCCTCCCAAAGGAAATTGCATCTCTGAGCATAACTCTGTAACGTATTTTTAAAATTCTCTACTGATGGACTTCCTATCAATATGGGCTAGCTTGAAGGAAAGATCTGTGCAGGCCAAGAGACCAGCATGATTGGTGATCTGTTCCACTATGCCAAGACCAGCTCTCATAGGTGCCCCAGAGTGGCATCAAATGTCTGCCAGGCACTGTCTGAGTGGATTGTACCAAAGGGCAACCCACCAAACAGCCTGACTGGTGAAAAAGAGGCACAGTGGAGACATAGGAGAAGCACCTGCTCCCACCTTTGGGGAGGCAATCACCTGGTTGGCCGCAGAGAAGTGATACATGCCAGCCCTTCCTGTCGATGGCTATGCCATGGTTGAGAACATGAGCTTCCAGTGAGTTTGTCTCCAGGTTGCCAAAAGCCTGCACCTGACAAGCAACCGGGGGTGAGTCGTTCCGACAGACAGTGAGAGTGAAAAGGGGAGGCTGCATTTGAGAGCAAGCCTTGGCCCTGTTAGTCCTTTGAGAACAAGGACCTGGTAAATGGCTCTTGCTGGTGAAAGACAGAAGGAGAGACAAAGTTCTGGCCCCACAGGCTCTTTGGTGAGGTCTAAAGGTCTCCCACCATTCTGATTCTGTAATACCTCTGCCAGCCTTGGCTCTATAGGAAAAAATTGCATTTGAGAAAAATGGGCACAATAAAATCAGAATGTGTGCCTTTAAGGAAGAGTCCCCCAGATAAGTATTGCTAAAGTCCCTAATATATAGCCCATAAAACACAGAGGATATTTGTGCCATGGCTAAGGTTCAACACTGATCATCACTAAATGATCACCACTAACAAATCAACATGTGACATTAGCCAGAAGAGCTACTGGATGTTAAAACAGACTCAAAAATCCCAAGAAACAGCCACTTAATGAGCAAACAGTTTAATTTAGAGTGTCACTCATAGGAAATAGACAATAGTATTTAGTAAAGTTGTAACAATGTAACAATGTACAATAATTCACTCACATTTCACATCAGACACCCCCTCTTTCTAGCTAATATTTTCTATTATCAGTAAAATACACAATAACAACCATTTATTGAGCATTTTCAGTGTCCCAGCCACTGCACCATGAGCTTTGAAACAAGTATTCTGTGACTCAACTATAATAGTGAATATTAGAGAATTTGCTATTTACCAGGCATTGTTGGAAGCATTTTATATGTATTGATACCTTGCTCCTCATAAAAACCCGGTGAGGTAAGTACTAGTATTATCACATTGTACCAAGGAGAAAGCTGAGACACAGCCAGGTTAACAAATTTGCCTAGGGTTATATATCTAATTAAAAGACCAACCAGTGGGGTGCCTGGGTGACTCAGTGGCTGAGTGTCTGCCTTTGGCTCAGGTCATGATCCCGTGGTCCTGAGCTCGAGTCCTGTATCAGGCTCTCCAAAGGGAGCCTGCTACTCCCTCTGCCTATGTCTCTGCCTCTCTCTCTCTGTCTCTCATGAATAAATAAACTCTTTAAAAAGAGAGAGAGACCAATCAAGAATTCAAACCCAAGAGGTCTGTCCCCACGTTCTCAATTCTTACTTCAAAATTGTTATCTTCAACATATCTCCATGAAATACATACTGCAATTTCTCTTTTTTTGTAAGAATAACAAAGGCAAGGTTTAGAATGATTAAATAATTTCTCTAATTGTATTGCCAGGAAATGGCAAAGCCTGGACTTGAAGTCAGGGGTTTCTGGCACCAAAGTCTAGGGGCCAGAAGCCTATATTATTTCTTGTATCTATATCCATTGTAATTCATTGGCTGTGAATATATAATCATTCTTCCTATTCAAATATTAGGTCAATATATTTGAATGGTTGTTAGCTGCTAGACACTGTGTTTGGTGTCAAAGATCAGATATCCCCTCCCTTCAAAGAGCTTATACTCTATTCGTGGAAGTACTGACACTGAAGTAGTCATCCGAGGACATAGAAAGGCTCAAATAATAACCTCTTCCCCAAGCTCTTTGTCACCCACAAGGACTCCCTGATGCGTGGCTGTAGCTACGAGTGTAAAGAACATTGACTGTGCTCCTTCCTCCATCAAAAGTACCTCTGATAACAGATCGGTGTTTTTGTGGATGCTGATTATCAAACTCTCTAAGCCATCTCATGGTACTTGATGCTATAGTCAACATACTGGTAGTGGGCTCTCTTTCTTCTGCCCATAATGAGTGGAGGCCCCTCAGCATCTCCCCACTCTGGTCTTTATGGCTATAGCTGCTACAGGTCCTTGAGTTGTGCTGAGTAAGGCATCACTTCTAGAAGTGACTCTGCTCAAGGACCTCAACAATAGAGTCAAGGGACATTAACAAAACATCTATGGAGACTAACAATGCTTTATTGGTAACCTCAAGAATTGGTAACCTTTCTGAGAATGCCGCTTACTGGCCATGTGATCTCTGATTACTCAATTCATATATATCTCAGTCTCTACTGTATTGTGTGCATCACTAGAATTTTTGTGAGAATAAAACAAGTTAAAACATGTAAAGAACACTTAGAACAATGTCTGGATGGTTTATACTGAATAGATGTTAGCTGGTTGTTCTCTTCCTCCTCCGCCTTCTTTTTCTTCTTCTCCTTCTTTTCCTACTTCTCTCTCTCTCCCTCTTCTCCTCCTTCTTCTTCCTCTTCTTCTTCTTCCTCTTCTCCTCCTCCTCCTTCTTCTTCCTCCTCTTCTTCTTCACCCCTCCCCACTTTTCCTCCTTCTGTTCTTCTTCCTCTACTTTCTTGTTCGTGTTGTTATTATTGTTATTATCAAGTTTATTGTATGCTAAGAGTTCCCTTTGTCTTAAGAGTTGATAATACACTAGTAGTACTAAGTTGTTGAAGTGGAAAAAGGACATCCTGGTCCTCTTAATTTTATTTTTATCAACTCTTAACACATCTGAGAAGAATTTAATTTAAAAATATTTTTATACTCTACATGGTCTAAGTGATCATTTTTTTAAAAGATTTTATTTATTTATTCATGAAAGACACATAGAGGCAGAGACATAGGCAGAGGGAGAAGCAGGCTCCCTCTGAGAAGCCCGATGTGGGACTCGATCCCAGGCCCCGGGATCACGACCTGAGCCAAAGGCAGACGCTCAACCATTGAGCCACCCAGGCATCCCTCTAAGTGACCATTGGTATGAATAAGATTTTAACTATATCCCATAATACCTTAGTGGTGTAAATGGGATCTAAAAAGACTCCTGAACTATATTTGGTTTGTGAAAGTGTAATGTTAACAAGAAAAAATGCAGAGAAATCCAAACTTGCTAAAAAAGCAAAAGAATGAAATAAATGGCTTGCATTTCATTTAAAAATTCTATATTTCCATGAATCTTCTATTAGAAAAACTGGGGTTGAGGAGGTGTGTTGTTATTGCTGGCATTGCTGAGTGCATTGATGCATTTTGGAAATGGTCAGGAAAGTTTAAAGTCACACAACCGCATCTATCAATCTCTGTTCAGGAAGTGTGAGCAAGTGCTCCAGATTAGCTGCTGTACAATTTTGAAGTAGACATTTGTCCTTCAACCTCTCACTAAAGTCTTTGTTTTTGGTCATTGTGTCTTTACTGAAAAGCCTCTGGTTCTTATTGACCGACATTAACCTTAACTATTACTTCATCCCCCCACCCCACCCCCATAACTCCAGGCTGTGTTCTAAACCACAAACCCATTGTTTCACATCATGAAAAATGTTCTCTATTATTACAACCTGTGGTAAGAGAGAGGCTTTACTATCATCTTGATATGATAGCATCTGATAAAGATGCCATTATCATGTATCAATACTAGAAACACAGTGTATGCCTGATGGTTGTGGCTCTTTTGTTTTCTAAATTAATTGAATGGCATCAAGGACTGCAATATTGGACTGTAAATCAAAAAGAAGTATCTTTAAGAGGTTAGTTACAGCACAGTTTCTGGGAACAGGAAGCCTAAGGAGAAATTAGTGACAAACGTCTAGGAGGTCAGAATGAACTTCTCTGAATGCAATTTCACAAAGGAGTAAAAGGGAGAAAGAGAGAGAGAGAAAAAAGAAGAATGTATCACTTATATAGAACTTAGTAACAAGTCTCTTCAAGATTAAGTGACTTAAAATGATGAGTCCAGGACCAGGGTGTGACTAGTGATGATGTACTTACAATGGTTTGTATTCTATGCATTTGACTCACCTCACCCTAGTCCTAGTTCTCTAAAATGAAAAATACTTATAATCTCTCACAATTTCAGCGGGTCAGAAGCTTGAGAGAAACTCAGCTAGATGTAAGGTTTAGCTCAGGGTCTCCCATGGAATTGCACTCAGGGTGTCGGCTGGGACTCAGAAGACTCTGGGTGTCTTCTGAAGCCTTGACTAGGCCTGGAGGAGTTGCTCCCAAGGTGGCTCCCTCACACAGTTGGCGAGCTGGTGATGGTTGCTGGCAAGAGGCCTCAGTTCTCTCTAGATTGGCCTCTCACGGGTTCCTTGGGTGTCATAAACATGGTGGCTGACTTTCCCCAGACCAAGTGAGACACGAAGAAGAAAGGTGTAAGCCACAATGTCTTTTGTCATCTATTGTCAGAAATCACACACCTTCATTTCTGCCATATTCTATTGGCCACACAGACCAACCCTGATAGTGTAAGAGGGGACTACACAAAGGTATGAAGACTGGTTGCTACAAAGAAAGAGGAAAAGGAGAGAAAGGGAAATAAAAATGCTTACTTGAGAATCTGATATTCTAACAATGACTTCGGCTTGAACTTTTGGATAAAAATCAAGTCAAAATAGCAAATTGTAGAGGAGAACTAAGACCGGTTGGAGCAGCTGTGTGTACGCGTAGGGAGTGCTGATTGGTGGTAGGGCTGAGCATGAAGACTTCCTCCCAGACATGGCCTTTCCATCAAATGTGTCCATCTAGAACGGATGTTAGTCCATAAAATTCCATCTTTCGCTCACGGGGTGCTGAATGATTTGGGCCATAAAGGCGATAGAATAACTTCTATTAAAGACAGGTCATTCCATTAATCAGCATGGCTTTGTTTACAAGCTGCAGGACTTCATTTACTTATTCCTGGGTGATCTTCGCATAAGACCAGGCTCTATGATCAAATGACAAATAACTGTTCATCCATGTTCTTTGCTTAAGTTACCACAAATAAGTACCACTAAATTTTCTATTGTTCAAACGATTCCTGTGCTTATCTCTAAAAAGAAGCCCTTTTGGATTTTTCAATTTGACATTGACTTTCCTTCTGTCAGTGTGGAAGGCATGGGCAGGCAGATTGTCCTACACCCCTTTATTTTATGGGCAACCCCTCTCCCTCAAACACTAAACTTCCCAGAAACTATATCATACCTTCTGCTGATCCAAAACCCTGAATTTAAGACTCATGTGAGTCTTTCTTTTCATCCAGGAGTGCAGTGATTACTTTAATGCAGAGAATACTGTACTCCAGAAGCTTCATCCCTCAAGACTCACCACAGCCTAACTCCCGTCCTCCTCTACTGAGGAGTCCCTCACCATCCTGCCAGGGGGGCTGCCCTCACACCTAGCACTGTCCCCTAGCTGACACTCCCTCAAAGCCCTCCATAGGAATGGAGGGAATGTGTCTGTCTTTAATTCCGAGATTGTCCATCAGAACGAAGAGTCAGTGTGCAGATGCCCTTCACTGCTCTTTTGTCCCTCTGTCTTATCACGGCTCTCCAGCAGGGCCTTTGACTTCCACACCTCACTGGGGGTGTCTGGGCTACTTTTTAGCTTGCGTCTCTGTTTGCGAAGATATGTATCCAATTCTGCGCACAATGAAAGAATAACAACAACATGAATTACAAATGTTATGATGCATTATGCTTTGATTAAATAAGAAATGCGATCGGCTGAGCCCAAAAGGATAGAATAAGAATCCCATCAAGAGAAAAGATGAATGAACAGAACTACAGTGACATCTGCTGGTCCCTCCCATAGAGCTGATTTAAGTATCCCCAGAAATGGGTGGTGAAAGGAAATAGTAATGATGATAATCTCCTGCTTAAAACAAACTCTTAAAATGTGCTTTTATGTAAAGACGTATTAAGTTCAACTGATTTAATTGCTATGTCGTGAATGAGAAAACAAAAGGCTTTGGAGTAGAAGGCAAAGATTATTTATTTTGCAGTTGTTCCTAAGAGGAATGGAAAAGACCACTCATGGCATCGTTTCAGCACGCAATGGCCCACACCACCATCACAGCAAAAAACACAGTTATCTGGAGAAGAGGGTGAGTGTGCACAATGAAAGAGCTCTACTCAAAAGTATCTCTGAGAGTCTTCAAATATTGGCTTCCCCTTCAGATGTTCCAGAAGCTAAGGTTCCAGGGCACACAAATTGCCCTCCCTGCCCAGGATGTAGAAGGTCTTGCACAGTTTCTCTGCAAAGAAATATCTACTGCTGTGATGCTAAGTCACATTAGAAAAGCATTAAGATGTAATCAGGCCCTCCCTGGGGGCTACGGCTTCGGTGGGATCAATGCCTCACCACCCTGTTGGCTTCCATTCGGGCAGATCTTCAATTTTCAATGTTCATTGCCCTTGCTGCCAAAAAATGAAGTGAGATCCTGCTCTGAGCTTCGGCATCCTGAGCACAGAATGCCCAAAGCTGCCTCCCTGGAGCCCAGGCAGTCTCAGGGCAGCCTTCCCTGGAGCATTTCTCTGCCAGTGTCTTTTGTAGAAAGGGCAGGGTTTTTGTTGGACCCCCCAATGCAGTGTCACAAAGGGAGGCATCATCTGGACTCTGGATAATAACCATTCTGTTTTCAATGAAACACGAACCCACATGGATAATTTTTTTCTAAATGCCTTCAGTATATGGTGTCTACAACAATGGATTATAAAGCTTTCCTAACAGCATTACTTACCAAAAATTAGTAGAGATGGCATTTTCCAGAAATTATCAAAATTATTCTAAAATGGTCTGCATGTATCTCAGCTTTGGGGGCCGGTGTGACAAAAGATGAGCATTGCATTAGGAACAAAGGAACTTTTCGCTTCTGTCTCGCGCTTGGGCTGTGGGGCTGCTCTGAGTGGGGAGGCATGGCTGTCATCTTGCTGTGCTGAAAGCATCCTTAGCCCACATCTGAATAAAGGACAAAGAGATCCCCATCCAGGCAGCATGTGGGGATGTGCACATCTAACAATAACCATATATTGTGTGCAAGTACAAGTGTGGACAGTCTGCACTCCTTGGAAGCTAAGCTGCGTTACAGCTATCTGGGTTCCTTTTAATGACTCTGAGGGACAATGCATCACCTACAAGTCTAAAGCACATTCGATAAAACATCTTGGAGTCAGTGCCTGTGGAATTCATTTTCCAGAGACAGCCACACTAGGGGATTTGGTTTCTAAGTTCTTTCTTTCTTTCTTTCTTTCTTTCTTTCTTTCTTTCTTTCTTTCTTTCTTTCTTTCTTTCGTGTGTATATGTATGTGTGTGTGTGGTTAAACTGCAAAGCTACTTTTCCCCCTTCTATAATCTTTTGGGCCTGGTCGAGTCTGCATGATTCATCATTGTTTCAGCAGGTTTTCTACAAGGGAAGATTACTAAACTAATTGATTATTAATTGATTATCATAATGTTCACATTCTATTTGCAGTGATTCTGAAAGCAAGGTATGTCCTGGGTAGTTCTCAATAGCCAGGGACTTGCAGACCCGGAGCCAGGCTGGCGCCTCCCCTAGGGACCCATCCATCTGGCTCTGCTGGTGCCACATCCATTATTCCCACAAATAATGCTAAGGGAGGTAGTATTGGGTGGAATTGAGAATATCTTTCTTATAGTGTCTTCCGTTTGTAAGATGTTGAACATTTCTTTTTTTCTGAGTAACTCTGTCATGATGCCTTTCTATGAGAAGAGGTGAAATGCTTTTCCAGAATCCTTCTCCACTTCTGTGGCCACAGACTTCAGGCTCCTGAGGTCAGCAGGCTGTGGTCATGGCCCTATCTACTGAAACATGGCTCAGCTTGTGATTCAAACTCTGTTGCTACCAAGGAACCACATTGTCATGCTCATTCATTCGGCCCTGTCTTTGGTTATCAAAACCCTTTACTGGGTGACTTGTGTGCTTTGGTCCCTTGCTCAGGCCCTGGGGGCACAATAGTGCACAAGGGCTGCCCTCAGGCTAACAGGGCAGAAAGACAATTACCTGGACCAGAGCAACAGGGCATCATTTGTGGTATGGTAGCACAGAAGGCAGGAAAAGCTTCCCAGACAAAGAGACATTTAAGCTGAATTTGAAAGGGGTGGAATTAACTGGGTAAAGAAGAAAAAAAAGTATGTTCTAGGCAGAGGAGCATCATAGAGGAATGAAACCACAGCCAAGTTCAAATAAACAGCTGCTCTCAAGTGGCCAGAGGGAAGCGTGTAGGTATGTGAGGTCTGGCAGTGACAAGCAGAGTGTCAGGAAGCAGAGAACCCCTATATGTGGAGCTTGTTGGTTCCTCAAAGGCATAGTTTTATAACTTGTTTTATTTTCCATTTGTTAAGCACCTACTGTGTACAGGGGATGGCTCCACATGCTGTACTGGTGGGACTGAGGAAAAAAAACATCTCTGCTCTCAATAACAAACACCAATTGAGTGCCCACTAGATACAACACCAGCTGTTAGATTCTTTCCTCTTGCTGTTCTATCTCATTTTCCCAGCAAACATGTAAAGTAGGTATTGTCATCTCATTTTTACAAATGAGGAAACTGGAACCCGGGGAGGTAAAAATGACTTATCCAAGATCAAACATGTGATTTGCAGTGTAGCTGGGATGAGAACCACAAAGAATTCACCAGAAGCTTATGAGTCAAAGTTTCCAGTGATGCAACACCACAGAGGAGAGGAGAGCCAGAGGGGAGGGAATGTAAAAATTTGGAAGAGATAGTTATCCCTGGTCAAGTTAACATAGCCCCTTGTACCAGAAAGGAGCTCTGATCCCAGACTTTCCAGAAATCCCCATGTGGACATTCTCTAGGCAAGAGGGCTTCATAGAGAGGACTCCTTTATTTCTTCTGTTGCCCCTTCTCCTGTTCTCCAAGCCACTCAGCCTTTTAAACACCTTCTCTTCTCCCGAGGTAGCCCCCAACAGGCTTATAAATCCTATTTTTATCTCCACCACCCCACTTCCCAACCTACTGTTGACACCAGAAGGTCCAATAACCAGTCCCCCAATTCCTGGGTCATGGCACCCCCTACACCAAAGGAGGTAGTGGACTCTCACTAATAGAGAAAGTAGAGAAAAGGAATAGACAATCCAGGACTTCTTAAAACAATTCCAAGGGTCAAAGTCTACTTAGAAATAAAATGTTTTCTAAAGTAGAGACATTCAAGAAATAGAGTATTTCGAAGTAAGTTGAAATGTAATCAACACATGAAAAAAGTCTGAGGATGAAGGCTGTGCAAGCAGTTGTCAAGGGTCAAGGGTCAAGTCAGTATGCAGGGAGTATGGCTGCATGTTACTGGAACACTACAGGCCTTGTTTATTTATGCCTGGATTCCCCCGGTAAAATTCCCTGTGCCTGATCTTTGCACTCTGAACCCAGGTTGACAAGGTCAGACCTTAATGCCTTGTCTGGGGCTCCACTGTTTCAGATAGCGCGTTGTGTGTTTACTCATAGCTCCTTTGGTCTTTGAGTTCTCCAGTATTCATACAACACTGCATTTCTGAATTTGTAATACCTCACATCACAGAGGGAAAATAGAAACGGAAGATGCTGAAGGGGACATGAAGGGAGAAAAAGACAGGAGACTTTGTCAGGAGTCTTAAACTCTCCTATTGAGTTAGAAGAAGCCCCTGGGAGTAGATACTTTAGATGTTTGGTCCTTCCAGGCTCACTGTTACCGTAGAGAAGAAAGGGCATGATGATTTAACAGTGGTGGGGACACTCGAGGGACTCAGAGAGAAGACAGGAGGAAGGTGTCTGTCTCACAATTGCTCTTTTATGTGGGCATTAAGGCTGTGACCGAGATTGTCATCATTTACAGGATATATTTCCTTCAGAAAAGCATGAGAAATCTTGGCTTTTGACTGTATAAAGAGAAAACTTTCCAGCTTTTACCTAAAATCCTTTATCCTATGATTCACGGCATTAAGAAAGGACTTAGGCACTCAGGGGAAAGGATTTTGAATTCATGCTGCACTCCTGGATTGCCCTGTAGATTTTGGCAAGTTTCCTTACAGCACTGGTTTTGTGATATTAACCATTTGCTGCCAGAGCACAAATGATAAGGAAAGTCAAAAGTACTGACGTGGTCAGTGTATCTGTGGCGTTGTTCTATTAAGTCATCCCAATGTTAGACAAGACATTTTAAGATAGGAATGCTACCATTTAGAACAGGACACCTTTTTTGACTTCTCTGAAGCTTTGACTGTTCTGGAGCAAAAGACCCCAAAGTCGTTGGAGGTATTGACAGTGACCAGGAGGAAGTAACATGTATAAATAATCTCTCCTGGCTAATTAATTGTCTTAGGAGACTGTGTCTATGGTTTCTCTTATGTCCCTTCCCCTAATGCAAATGCCTGAGTCAGTGAAAAAGATAGTGTGTGATGGGTTACTGACTTTGTGAATATCATTGGGGTCAGCTTCAGAGCTTGCCCAGCTTAGCACTTACCAAGGTGTCTGGCACATATCAGGTACTCTGTATGGACTGAATTGCATTCCCCCTAAACGTATATCTCGAAATCCTAACCCTCTGTGCCTCAGAATGTGACTGTTTTGAGAGATGGAGCCTCTAGGGAGATAATTAAGTTGAAATGAGGTCATTATGGTGGACTCTAATCCAATCTGAATGGTGTCCTTATTAGAAGAGGAAATTAGGACACAGACACAAAGAGAGACCATGTGAAGACAGTGGAAGAAGATGGCTATGAGCAAAGCAGGAAAGCCTCAGAAGAAATCATCTTGCCAATAGCTTGATCTTGGACTCTTACTCTCCAGAATTGTGAGGAAATAAATTTCTGTTGTTTAAGCCACCGCATCTGTGGTACTTTGTTATGGTAGCCCAAGAAAACTAATACAGTACCTATAATTGTGTGCTAAATGGGAAAAAAAAATCAATCCATAAATGATGACTCTCAGGAAGCCTAAAATCTGTAGACATTATGGTGAGTAGTTGACACTATGAAGTATGGGCAAGGGTCTTGCATTAGCTCTTCTGCTCGTGAATCATGACCTCAGACAAATCAGTAAACCTCTTTGAGCACCAAATCCCTCTTTTGTGAAATGAGGATAATGGTATTTGATTATATACACTATATTTATGGGAAAATCCTCCAAAATGTACCCGGCATATACAGATACCTTGTCCTATTCTGGAGATGCTTATGATGATTCTAATCAAGGAGAGAGACATACTCATAAATGAATAACTGCAAATTACAGGATACCTATTTCAATAGACATGTGTCCATGTGCTTCCATAGAGATATGTGTATGTGTTAAGGTCGCATCACATTAACTTTTAAGAATAAGGTCAGGAAAGCTTCACAGAAGTAACAATTAAACTGGGTCTTAAAGTACAGGTTCACATGGCAGAAAATGAGACAAGAGGGCTTTGGAATTTAGAAGCATGTCCAAAAGCCTCGTGTCCAGAAGGACAAGACAGGCTCAAAGAACAGTAGAATAGTTAGGTGTGATTGGTAAGGATCACCAAGATTGCCAGAACATGAGACAGGAAGGCTAGATTGATGTCAACTCATAAGTGGTCTTGAATACCTAGACAAGCTGTCTAGGTTATTTCACTAGACATTCAGGATCACAGAAGGCTTTTAAGCAAAGGACATAAACAGTTCTGTCTTTTGGAAATCGTACCTTGAAGGCAGTATGGTGAATGGATGTGATGGGAAACATTTGGAAACAGATGACAAGTAGGTATGCCATCATAATAGTTCATGTACTTGATAAACCCGCGGGTGTCAGGAGATTTGAATTGGATAATCCATGTGAATGCACTCTTTAAATAATAGTACTAATAATTGTGATTATTTTTGAGAGGGAGAAGATTTAAGGCCAGACTTTGTCAATACATGTCAATGCTAATTAAATTTTCAGGGCAGTTGTGAGAAATTAGTTAATATTATAACAAGCATGTGATACCAGGTAATTTTCTAAGTTGCAAATCCTTTCACTTAACATCAAAATAACCACTCACTTAGATATAACAGCCAGCCACTTTGAAGAAAGAAGAAGAGAGGATCATCAAAATGACTTTCGATTCACTTCTATCCGATTTTAATCCTCATTGTAACCTACAGTTATCTTTGGTGGCAGTAAGAGCAAGTATGCTGGCACATATAGTAGAATAAACCAAGGGTTTAAATTCTACAGGCATTGGTATTGGAACTCCATAGATTATGAAATACAAATAGCATTATGTTTTAGAAACTGGATAATTGATTTTGTTCACCAACGTGCTCTCCTCTTTCTCTGTGCCCCCTACCCTGTGTAGCAGAATTACCTGCTGCCTCTTTCGTGCCTCCAAAGCTCTTTGTTTGGAACTGTGTGGATCACTGCAAGGGAATATGCATATGCCGCTGTCTTCACTGCTGGATCACAAGTTCCCTGTCTTCTTCATCTTTGGCTCCCCAGAGCCCAGCACAAGCCCTGCCTGGCCATGGTGGATGCCCAATATCCAGTCGTGAATTGCCTTAAGGTTACTCCCAGGCTCAGGATGGGGTGTGTGTGTGTGTGTGTGCGCGCGCGCGCGCGTGCGCACACGCACACGTGTTTCTATTATAATCTCAGAGTGATGAAGTGGCATGGATTCTGCTTGATGGCCTGTTTCATAAAATAGCTCTCTTCTTAATGTAAAAGGACTGGTGAATGCACTCATACATGCCAATTTAAGTACACATGTGAAGGCTGAATGGCTATGTCTTGATAGTCAGCCTTGGTGAACTCAGCTCTCTTTGAATGCAAGTGTTTGATTCACAAGTGCTTATCCTGTTCTTTTGCCTGAGTGCAGATCACATTTATTTGTTTGACTTACACAGGACTAGTGTGTGTACATCTCCCATGCAGAATCTCACTTTACCAAGGCAGAAAGCGATTTAATGCACATCTCGTACTTTTGACATCTAAATAATCCAGTTATCATCTTGACATGGAAATTGAATGTCTTTGTTCTAGTGGCCTGATACACTCAAGTTAAAATACATATACCAAGTATTTCAAAACATGATATGTTTTATAAATACCAAAACTTCTTCACTGTGTTTCAAACAATGCCATCAAGACGGTTCATTATACAGGGATGGGGAAATAAATATGCTTTTTTCCTCTTTGCTTTTCTTCAGTTGACTAAGGAAGCATAGCATAGCATACTTTAAAAAGTGTTTCCTTGTTCTTCCACTTGCTCAAATAATACTTAATGTTGAGATATTTTAGAAAGCATTCTATTTCAATTACAGTTGATTTTTGGAGAACTTATCATTTGCAAGGTGTCATACTACGTACTTGAAACATACCATCTCCCTTATGATCCTCTCCAGCCCCACAGGGTAGGTTTTATTCTCCCTCTTCTATTTACAGATGCAGAAATCGAAGCAGAGTCACTTTCCATCACTAGCAGAGTGGAGATAAGAGCCTGTAACTTTCTGACCTGAGTCTGGCTTTAGACACCGTACTATACTGTCTCGGCCTTTTGAGGTAGCACACAATCGTCTGTCTCTTCTAACTTCGATCTGAAGTTAGACTTCCAACTGAAAGTCTGCAATTCTCTCCAGCATGAATTGGGAACTTCATATATGTCAATGAATGACTAATGTAGTGCTAATCACAAACTTCAGGTCCATCGGGGAAGATTCAGAAATAGCAGAGATAGGAATATTTTTGCACCTGTCTAACAATAGCATCAACAATGGTAATAAAGATAATACATTTAGTTCACTGGTGGAGAAAATATTATAAACTAATCTCCATGCAGGCGATAAAATTAAGGCAATCAGTGGGTTTAAGGTAGCAGTTTCAATATACTCACTTGGTAGCACACTATAGCCCAACAAAGATCCACGAGATTTCTCAAGCAATCCAAGGGATTGTGACAAAATGTTAGATAAATCATTCCAAAGCCATTACAGAGAGACTCACTCTGCCATATGGAAAAAGTGGTTAGGGAACAATTAACTTCCACAATGTATATTGCCCCTGGAAACAAAATTGGGTTAAGCCAAGATGACAAGGCCGACCGCAACCTCTATAAATTAGTCAGTAATGATGGGCATAGTTTGAAACCATAAATACTTTAAAAAATAGAACAAAACACAAGCCATGAAATCATTTATAAAAGACCCAACAACAAATTCTAAAGTAGACACGCCAGGCTCCTCTTTTCTACTTAATTTGTCGTTTACAGCATGAGCAAAGCAAATGCTTGATGAGTGTGAAGGTTCTGGTGTAGTGAATCAAGATAGGGTAATTGGCACTGAAATTATTGCAAGTATTTAATAAAAGAAGCCTTGTTGATGAAGTGCAGAAGATGTAAAACAAGAGAACATAAATGGAGACACAATGCTTTCATTGCTGTGTGCTACCATCCAAGAAAGAAGCCTGCTAAGATTATAAATCATCAACTAGGGCAGCCTGGGTGGCTCAGTGGTTTAGCACTGCCTTTGGCCCTGGGCCTGATTCTGGAGTCCCAGGATCGAGACCCAATGGTCGGGCTCCCTGCATGGAGCCTGCTTCTCCCTCTGTCTGTGTTTCTGCCTCTCTCTCTGTGTCTCTCATGAATAAATAGATAAAATCTTAAAAAAAAAAATCATCAACTAGCTTTATAATACCAGCACCTGGTAGAATCAACACAGAGCTCAGTTAAGACCATAAACTAGGTAAGTAAATACAATATTTAAAACACAAAACACACTGAGATAGAACCATTGTCAAACCCCAACAATTTCTGCATAAAACACCCACAGTTTGCTACCTGCTTAAACCTATAAAGTAAATGAGCAGAAGCAGATAAAAGGGCAAAAGGCCAGAACAGAAAGGCATGTCTGTTATGAAGAAGAGCCCAGATATCTCTGCAGCTGGAGATTTAATGAAACCAAGTTTATAATACACTTTAGGGGCAATTCAGAAAATGATGCCATTCAATTGCTATTCCAACAATAAATTATTTTAAGGATTTATATATGAACATGAAGATGCCATCAATATAATGATGACACACAACATTCTTAAGAATTTTTAATCATTATTTTCCAGAAAATGTCTTGCTTATTTAAGCACCTTCATATGTTGTAGGCAACTGTACTCTTACAGTAATTGCAACTTTTATTCTTAACGTTATATTGCAGATGAGAGAATGGAAGCTCCAGAGCAGTGAAACAACATGTCTAAGATGACATGGGGTGTCACTGGTAGAACCAGACCAAACCACCGGATTTCTGACTTCTAGAGCTCTTTCTTCTCACGTGTTCAGCCCTTTAAGTTTAAAAGTGATCTGAAATATAAAATACCAGTTGATTATAAGAAAAACATGTATCCGAGTTGAGAGATACATTTAAATCCCATTAAACTAACTGAAAAATTCATGAGCAATACATGGATAATTTGTTTCTTATTAAAACATTAAACTTGTAGAGAATATTTAGCTGTTCAAATGTCAAGTAACAGGATAGCTATAGTAAGTTAATTAGGTACCAATTCATTGCTAAAGATACTTAATTGACATTTAATAAGCATATTAAATACCAATTAACCAACTATATTTAGTGCTAACTATATTTAGTCAAAGCTGTTTTGTTAATTGCTTGCTCAGTGCCTTAGTATCTATGGTCAATAGATTATAACCCAATTAAATATATACATTAATGTGTTTGCATATATGTCTCCCCAGTGGGAAGTGTAGCCCGGGTGCTCATGTGTGCGTTTAACCATCATCACCCATCTTAGTGAAGAAAACATCCAGCAAGCTGTTCCAGCTCATGCAAGATGCTCTACAGAGAAAAAAGTTAGCCAATCTGTGATGACAAAGATACAGTACCCTTTGTCACTGCCAAACTCGGAGACATGAAGGAATTAACAGGTTCTGATGACAGGGGACACTGCAGAGCCCACAGCCCCTTTGAGACCCCTACAGAGGAACTTTCTGGATTCAGAAGCCACAGCCACAATGTTTGGCTAGTGTTCCTCTGGACTACTTGTTGAATAGCATTGTCAGTCACATGCTTTAGGACTCATATTGTGTATTCTGGTCACAACACATGTCCTGCAGACATGATGTTTGCAGATATGATGCTTGCAGCACAATAGAGAAGAGACACGTGACAAGATATCAGGGACCAGAGCACATTAACCTTGGCTGCTCTTCCCTGACCCCATGAAGGCATTTAATGTGTGTGTAGGTCCTAACACCAGGAATCCTTCCCAAGGTCTGAATATGCAGAACTGCCAAACAGTGGTGTGAATCCATTACTCAGAGGGCTGGAGAGTAAGGCTGGTGGTCACTCAGACTACTCCAGCAGGCAAGATGCACCCAAATAAGCCTAGTTTCAACATGGCAAGACTTTGTACTAAACATTTCCTAAATGAAGGTAAATGAATATTGTGGAAGTCAATCCAATCTTGAAGTTGGAGGGATTTTAATTATAATTATCAATATTAACATTATAATTACACATTATTATAAAATTATTCAAGTCATTGAAACTCACTGGGATCACTGAGCCTGGACAGAGCCAAAGTACAAGGGCATGAACACTTAGTTAGGTATGAGGCTATGTGATCACGTTCGCTCTGCAATCCAGAAAAGTCAGACACTTGGATAGTGAATTAAGCAATTAGTTTTGGGAGTTACCAATTTGTGGGAACTTTTCACTTTTCCAAGGGCAGTCTGGGATCCAAAGTTCAGGAAAAGCTGAATCAGACACTGATGACATTACAGCTATGGGAGTCAGGAGTCAGTGGACAGGAATACTCAAAATTATTCTTAGTAATCTTGGATAGATGGAAACCCTGTGGCTTTTAACAGAGATTGTCTTGAAGTACTGCTGCTCCCTCCCTGTCTGCACAACCAAAAGAAACTTCATAGAATAATTGTAATTCAAACAAATTAAGGCTGGAGGAATAAAAATACATGGTAGGGAGACTGTATTTCTAGGAGATGAGTATAGTAAGACATGGAAAATAGCAAGAGTAATAATTCAACTACAAACAATTCCACATACAATAAGTGAAGTTATAAAGTGAAACGTGTGGCTATGGAAAAAGATCATGAATGCATTAACTGGCTACTAAGTTGAGAGGGTGTCTAGTCACAGTGACCTGGGTTAACTTGTTCTGTCATTTTCTGCCCACTTGAACAATGTGTCTGAGTATTTCTCATCAGAGGCCCATCAGTGATTATCAGCAGGACTGCATCTGTTTGTGGCAGGGGTGGTCTCCTCCTTCACTAACTACTTTGGGCTCTGATGAGAATCTTCCCATCATCTTGAGACTTGGCAGGGTATTAATATGTAACACTATTTAAACTGTCCCAGGGCGGGTCAAGTAATGCAATTTACCTCATTTGGCTTTTGCATCGAATTTTCCATTGGAAAGACTTGTGCACTTTGCATGTTTTCAGTTAATGAAGGATTGCAGTGTGCCTGTGAGCTTTGTTTGAGGATGCCATGAAATGGGGGAGAAAATTAGTATCCAGAGGGAGATAATTGTTGCCCTGAATAAGTTTGATCAATGAGGGAAAGGAATAAAGAGATTGCACGTGAAATTTAAATTCTTCAATATGAGGTGCTCTTGGGTAAGCAAAACACTCAAGCTAAGGTTAGTAATGAATTAGTTAACACAACAGAAGAGAGTCTGACTCTACAGACTGAGCCAGCATTTCAATTTTCAGCTCAGTTGGCAGTGGAAGTGAGGCTGACAAGAGAACTTGGCATAAATCATAAATTCCAGGATATCGTACTATAGCCTTCTAGGGGGTTGGGTAAGCCACCATTGACATATAGATTGGAAGTTCAGAATCTAGTGGTGTTTAAAGAAAAAAAGAAAAGAAAGGCAGAGCTAAGCTGGAGGATAAGAAAAATGCAGGAAATTCAAGGTAATGAATTAAATGGAAGATCTTCTGAATGAGAGAAATAGACTAAAATAGGATTCCATATTTAGTTTTCAAAGTAGGTGATTACAAGCAATCTGAGTGAAGTATTAAACTCGATACATCTTATAAATTTTTGGTTGATGATCACTTTGAGTTTATTAGATCAGAACAAAAGGACATAAATGCAAATCAAGAAGGAATGTGTGTAAAAGAAATTTAAAGAGATGTTTTATGGAGAAAGTGATGACTTTTAGGATGAATTTGATAACACCATGGATTTCAGTCAGTTAAAAAGAGTATAGTTGCTTATGTATGTAGAAGAAACTCCTTGAATGTCAATGGATCACTATGCTGCTTTAAGAAGGAAAATAATGAGTTTACTTTTAAATGCCAGAATCTCAAACTAGGTTTGTTACCTCCAGACACCTTCACTACATAACCTTGTGGGGGTGGGGAGCAGTGGAGAAACACCTTGTGTTTCCTGACCTCCAACTCTTAAAGTTTTACTGCCCAGTGCAGTCTGTGGCCCAGCAAAATTGGCTGGGAGCTTGTTGAAAATGCAGGATCTTGGGCCCCAAGTTGGGCCACTGGAATAAGAATCTATATTTTATAAAATCCCCAGGTGATTAATGTATACACTAATGTTTGTAAAGCACAGGTCTGATTTGCATTTCCCTGATGATGAGTGATGATGAGCATCTTTTCATGTGTCCATTGGCCATCTGTATGTCTTCTTTGTAAAAAAAAAAAAAAAAAAAAAAAAGTCAAAAAGTCTATTCAAGTCCTCCGCCCATTTGTAATTGGATGATTTGGTTTTGGTGTTGAGTTGTATAAGTTTTTTATATATTTTGGATATCGGCCCCAATGAGAAATCACTTTACACCTGTCAAAATGGCTAACATCAAAAACACAAGAAACAACAATTGTTGGTGAGGATGGAAAAAAGGAACTGTTGGTGGGAATGCAAGCTGGAATAGCCACTGTGGAAAACACTATGGAGATTCCTCAAAAAATTAAAAATAGAAATACCATATGATCCAGTAATTTCACTCTTGGGTATTTACCCAAAGAATATGAAAAAACTAATTCAAAAAGATGTATGCACCACTATGTTTGTTGCAGCATTATTTATAATAGCCAAGATATAGGAGCAGCCCAAGTATCCATCCGTGGATGAATGGATAGAGCGCTATGCATGTGCATGTGTGTGTATGCATATATATATGCATAACCATAAAAAGGAATAAAATCTTGCCATTTGTAACAACATAGATGGACCTAAAGGGTATAATGCTATGTGAAATGAGTCAGAGAAAGACAAATACCATATGATTTTACTCACATGTGGAATTTAAGAAACAAAACTAATGAATGAAGAAAGAAAAAAGAAACCAAAATATAGACTCTTAACTATAGAAAACAGTAGATGGTTACCAGAGAGGAGGTGGGTGGGGGGATGGCTGAAATAGGTGAAAGGGATTAAGAATATATTTATCTTGGGGTGCCTGGGATGCTCACTTGATTGACTGTTCAATTCTTGGTTTTGGCTCAGGTCATAATCTCGGATTCGTGAAAACCCTGCTTAAGATTCTCTCTTTCTCCCTCTCCTTTTGCCCCCCACCCATGCCGGCCAACAGCTTCTGCACTCTCTCTCACTCTTTCTTTCTAAAAAATGAGAGAGTACACTTATCTCAATGAGCACTGAAAAATGTATAAAATTGTTGAATCATCATTGTACTCCTGAAACACCTCAGCTTCTCAATCTCCTTGTGCATAAAAAGGAAATGATGACAATAGTGGCTACCTACTTCAAAGAGTTTTATTAGCACGAAATGAAATTAGCGCTGCCATTCAGACCTCAGACTCTGAGACCAGCTACTCTGGCTCAAATACTGCTTCCGTCGCTCACTAGTTACATAGCTTTGGGATGACTCCTCTAACTTCTCAGGGCCCTGGTTTTCTCATATGTAAAGAGAAAGATATTAATCAGACCCATATTATAGGGTTATAGTGGAATCCGGTGATGTAACAGATGCACACTGTTCAGAACATTCCTGATGCCTAGATGCATAACATTTAGTGAGTTGTGGAGCCACTCTTCTTGCTACAAATGCAGTGCCATACAGACAACAGGTTTTCAATAAATGTGAGTTATTGCTAGTAGCATTGCTTGCACACAAAATGACACTATTACAGAAGCTCTTGGATTAAGGAAGATGGAGAACAACAACTTCATGATTCAAATAATTATACGTTTGTGGGAGTGTTTGCCTTTAACACCTCTGATGGAATAATGTGTGTTTTGGCAAAAGGCACATTGGAACTACAAGCCTGTACAAGCAAGTGGAAAGACAGGCCAATTAATTCACACAACAGGGTTTTATTTTTTTAAAAAGATTTTATTTATTTATTCATGAGACACACAAAGACAGAGGCAGAGACATAGGCAGAGGGGGAGAAGCAGGCTCCCCCTGGGGAGGACTCGATCCCAGGACCCCAAGATCACTCCCTGAGCCAAAGGCAGATGCTCAACTGCTGAGCCACCCAGGCATCCCACACACAACTGGGTTTTAAAAGAAAAACCACCTTTTCCAAACGCAACCAAGGGGTTTCCTCCCAACAGTTCCTAACCCCATTGGTCTGGATTCAGTTCTCTTTGTCTATGTGATTGGAAGTTTCCTAATTCAATCTATGTTTTTTAAGCCTACATCTCTCTGTGTGTAGACAGTAAGCAGACAATCAAAATCACCCAGTAAGGTGAGGAGGGCAGAAGTGGTACTAACTCTGTTTTCTCTTTCTCCACTCCCACCCCACCACCCCGTTAGCCTCCTGTGACCTCCCTTCCAGGAATCTCAATTCACACTCATTCCCTCTAGCTAGTTTCTCGAAACCTCTTCTTGGAAGTCTGGCTGCCCGCTCCTTCCCCGTGACCTGGTTTCTGGCTCTGGGTCTCCCCGTGACCTCAGCTCAACCCCTCGCACTTCGCACAGCATCATTTCTGAGCCCTCGGGTCACCCAGGACCAGGGCTTCCAACTCCGCTGCCTTCTACCCGCCCTGTGCAACCCTGAAATCATTTGCCTGGAAACCAGCTCTTGGAGAGAGAAGCCGGTCAGACAAATGAAAGATTGTATTGCATTTCCTTCTTGCAAGCGCCAGCGCCGGCGGCAACATCTGTTTGTAGCAACAAGATTGGGAAGTGGTTTTCTGCTTCTCTGTTGCCCGTTCGGGTTCTTTCCCCGGGTGTATTGTCTTCCCCCGAGGGGTCACCTTGCAGAGTTTGCTCAGCGGTCTGGTCTTCGGCCACTAAAAAACTCGTAACTAATTACCATGACCTCAATCCTTAACTTGACCAGCTGTGTGGAAGAAAGGAAGCCTGGATCCCCCAGTGCTGCGGGATCTATAATTCATCCTCCATAAAAAAAAAAAAAAAAAAAAAAAAAGTCAATATTGAAGCAAAAATGACATTTAAAAATCATAAAATAAGTAGTCTGGTATTTACCTAAGATGTTCTTTACCTCCCTTCGTTTCGTATACCGTGGCCTGCGTTTGCTTCCTTCTGCCTGTGTCATAGAGAGGCGGCTCTCCTGCTTCCAGTGACTTCTGGGGAAGGGAGGAGACGAGACCACTGAGAAAAGATCAGGGGGCCCACAAAGGATCTCTGCAGACCTTCTCCTTGCAGTTTCGGTCTGATGAAAGAGGTTAACTTTAAGGACTGAGCTATGCAATTTAGCTTTTTTTCTTGATTCTAAAATTGCGCCGTAAATTTTTATAGCTTTATAGATTAAAGAAAGATTAAAACCACAAAGCACGTGTGAATTACAAACGGCTCGGCAGTGGCAAATACATGTGTAGCCCTCATCAGGCTGGTGTGAAGGCTCGGCCCAGCTCGGCAGTGGCCCCGTCACCAGGTGGCCACCAGTCCAATTCAGGGAAGCGGATCCGCAGCCCCTCTCCACCCGACAAACTCGTCTTCAGAGCCGCAGGTGGTGTCAACGTGACCCCTCAAGGCCTCTGCCAGAAACTCAATTGATTCCACCCACTATTCAGAATGGGGAAAATATTTTTAAAGTCATGACCTACCTGCTAGGCTCAGGCAGCTTATAAACAAAGGAGGCTGGATATTTCCTTCAGTCCTAGGGGCTGGGCCTACCAGGCATTGTCTAGGAGGCCCACTGGCCATCTAGGAAGAAAACATTTATCAGCGAGCTGGAAGAGGAAATGGTTGGAATGTGAAGACATGGGTCAGTAACCCTAAACCATTTTCTTAGGAGAACCCTAAGGAGGGGAAACTTGGATGGATCTAACTGTTGGGTTACTGGGCGTGTCAGAGAATTCAATAGGATGTATTTTTGTTCAACAAGAATTTCTTGAGAATTATGCTAAGCAAGTAGCAGACGAGATTTATCTGTGCTAAAAGCAAGATAGGATGGCTAGAGCAAACAGTACATTCATTCATGTACTCTAAAATTTCTGGTCATTTACTATGGATTGATTTAAGAGATTTACATTCCTGTGTGTAAGTCTGGAGAGAAAGAGAGAGAGAGAGAGAGAGAGAGAGAGAGAGAGTAGCCCATTGCTAAGTAAAAAAAAATACAATAGGAAACCTTCAGGCCCAATCTCCATGATGGTTTTTTTAATAATATGACATGAAAGTAAGCAGACAACGATTCTCAGTGCATTCCTATTTAAGAGAATAACCAAATGTGGAACACAACAAAATAGTTCAAGTTTTTATTCAATCATATTAACATAGAACAACTAATTGGAAGATAGATGATAGATACACAACCTTATAGAGCTTAAACATTGACTTGAAATCTTGGCCTCCTGGGGTCGTTGTGAGATATACCTGACACAGCATATATGAAATACTTAGCACAATGCCTTTCTCCACAGCGTTAAAACTCCCCACACAGCTCACCCAGAAAACACTCCTCAAGTGCAGGAGTCTGAGGAAATCAACTATTAGAATAAGCACTGTTTTTCCTTCTGTGCTCATCTAAAGCCAAACTGTACCCACCCCTGAAGATTAAAAATGTAGTGAAGGGAAACAACATTCTATTTATGAATCTTTTACTATTGCTTGCATTTATTATTTCTGAAGCACAAAATCTAGATCAAGTTCATCATGCTCCATTGTTCTCCGAAACCTAATAATAATTAAGATTTATTACATGCTTATGGAATGTCAAGGAGTGGCCTGAGCCCTGTGTATGCATTATGTTAATTAATCCTCATATAACCTTTCAAGGAAGGGTCTGGTCCCATCCTCATTTCACAGATGCTAAAACCAAGGGGAGGTTACACCCCAGAGTTGCATAGCTAGTCACGGCAGAGTTCAGATTCTAATGCCAACTTTAGATTGTACGTCCTTAACCACTAAGCCCACTGCTTTTGGAAACATAGCTTGAGATCCATTGCCCAAAAGTGAATTAATTCTAAGAAGGAAAGTAAATTTTTTCTTCAGGTAACATACATCCTGAAACTTCCCGTTTGTTCGCTTATTTGCAAAATCTTGGGTGACCCATTATTAGCTAATGTTCATTGAACCAGGTCTTTTGTTGCATATCTTACCTTATTGTGGCCTCATAGCAACCCTCTAAAGGAATTAATCTCCATTTTTCCATTATCCAAATCATGTCTCAAACATTACATAGGCAGGTACAGCCAGAGGTTGCTGTTTGGCCAATCTGAAGCTAATGTCATTATGTAACTCCACCAAGAGCAGCTCTAGGAGAAAAACATGAAGCCTGGGGACAGTCAACAGTTGCATTTGGCAAAGTTTGGTGATATACGTGACAGTTATACCTCCTTGCCTTCTGGCAATGAATGGACCCTCGAAGTAACTAATAGAAATAGAACTAAGCAAAAAAAAAAAAAAAAAAAAAAAAAAAAAAGAACTAAGCAGAGTAAAAGACGTTCCCATGATAAAGACTGTGCTAAAAATAACAGGACTCAGAGCGGTGGCAGTGAAGGACACTGTGGATGCTCTGCACTTAGCACACGAAGCCAACTTGGGTCGCCAGAGTGTGAATTAGCAGAGTTTACATAAACAGAAGAGCAAGTGACCAAAAACCAAAACCAGAAGAGAGATGTCTTTTAACTTTAGTCATGAGGTCTTCAGGCCAGCAGCTTCTACATCACCTGAAAACCTACCAGAAACTTGAGCCTCACCCCAGACCTACTGAATCAGAAACTCTGAGTGAGGGCCATCACACTATGTGTCAACAACCTTCATGGCACATGCTTCAGTTGACAACCACTGCTTTAGCCATTTAGCTGTGTTTGTAAGGTGACCAAGGCAGGGAACGTTAGAATTGCTTTGTACCTATGTGCACATTATACACAAATGATGGGTGCAAGTGCACATGCGTATCTACAGTCATGTTCAGGACCCTTTAATGGTTGGCAAATTAAGTATATTGTGCTCTGTGACAGAGTCCCATCATTCGCCAGTACTGCAACTTTGCCTCAGATTGGTTTTGTGTCTTGATCAAAGGTTATTGCTTTTCTTAGGGTGGCCTGGTTTCCACTTCCAGAATCCAATAGCCATTCCTTCTGCTAATCCCTTTGAGCTTTAGGGCAGCAACAGCCCAGTTGCTGGCAAGCCCCGGTTCCTGCACTCTCCCTCAAGGACTTGCAACACCCATGGTCTCCAACCCTGCTGCTCCTTGGACTCCTTTAGAGTGCTTTAAAATGTATGGGCTTTACATAAGAGCAGTTAAATTAAAACTTCTGCAATGACTGAGCAGCCAGCGAACTAGACCCTTGGGGTCCAAATGGAAGAGGTTTCTGTTCCTACAAAGCTTAAAGTCTTGGGGAAGACAGACATTGATAAAATAAACACAAATTGTTATAAAGTGCTACAAAAGGAAAAGCCAGGGATACTGATACTTTTTAAAAGCTCTCCAGGCGATTCTAATGTCAGCCAAGGTTGAAAATCACTGCCCTTATCCACATCTGTATAAATAAACCTTCCTCCAATTATCTTTTTTTGTGTGTGTGTTCCATCTCCTTCCTGACACATGCATCCCTCTACCTCTCGTCTCTGTTCACCTGGGGGACAGAGTAGGACAGAAGTGGTTAGCTAAGACCTCATATAATCCTAAGTCTATGTCTCAAAAAAAAAAAAAAAAAAAAGGTGGACGACTGACAATCAAATATTTCCAAATGAAAAGCGTGCACTAAGACAATGTCTGTGGGATAGCAAAATCAAATCTCGCTTCAACACTCAGGTCGGATTTGATATCATTCTGGTTGGAAAGAAGACAGAGCGTGCATTCACGAGACTACCAGATACCACTCCTTAATTGGTTTATTTTTACTTTTTGGTTTTGACTAATTCATGTATATGTGGCTATGAAGTTTCTTCTGAGCACTGTTTTGCTGTATCCATTAGACTCTGAAGTGCAGTGCTTTAATTATCAATGTTTTCTTTTTTTTAAGATTTTATTTACCTATTTCAGAAAGAGAGCACACAACTGGGGAGTGGCAGAGGGAGAGGGAGAAGCAGACTCCCCGCTGAGCAGGGAGCCTGATGTGGGGCTCCACCCCAGCACCCTGGGATCATGACCTGAGCCAAAGGCAGAGGCTTAACCCGCTGAGCCACCCAGGTGCCCCAATTATTAGTGTTTTCTTACTGGAGTTTTCATTTCCTCCTTGACCTAGGAGCTGTTAAAGAGCAAGCTTCAAAATTTCTTTTTTTTTTTTAGCTTCAAAATTTCTAATGGAAGTTGTTTGTTTTGTGTTTCAAAATATCTCTATTTTGCTGCCCTTTTGTCCAGTTGAGACACTCTTTGTGTCTCCTATTTTGCTGTGTCTCCATATTATTCTCCTTTATTTTCTGTTATTTCTACTTCACGAATGGTGATACTGTGGTTCGGCGTATAGCTACCATGACTGTGATATTTTCATTGTGCATTATTGCGTCATTTAGTATTATAAATAAATCCCTTCTTTGACTCAGTTAATGCCTTTTGGCTTGCATTCTACCTTGGCTGATGTTCGTGTCTCAAGGCTTGCTTTCTTATTGTTTTCATTTGCCCATTAGTTTATTTGCAACTTTTCTGAGTCACTTTATTTTAGGGTTGGCTCTGGTCCAGAGTAAGGCTTCCCTTTTTGAGTAAAGCTGGAAATATTTTCTTTTAGTGGGCAAGTTAAGCTCATTTATATTGATTGATGCAGCAATCTCAGTTCCATCATATAATTTTATGTATGTTTTCGGTTTTTCGAACTTTCATTATTTGGGTTTTTGTCTTTGGAGACTCTCATTTTGTGAATTTTGGATTGCCTTTTGTCTTCCATATATCTTTTTTTCTTTTGATTCCTTTTAAATTTCCATTTTGTTTCCAATTATTTTGCTAGCTTCTCTCCCTTCTACTTTCTAAATTCCTTATATGTGTTCAGTGGCATCCATTGTTAATCTCCTTTCAACTTTGCTTTCATTTCTATGATGCTTTTTTTTTGCTCCCACATTTTTCCTGCTAACTCCTACTTCGTCTCCTTGCCTTATCTCCTCTGATTTCCTACACCTGGAATGGGGCAGGGGCTTCCTTCTTAAAGGCAATTATTTAATTTTTAAAAATTCATGGCAAAATGTTTAGTCACAATTTTTATGTGCTCTACTGTAACAGATTCAAGATAGGTCTTCTTTCTATTGCTACTCATTTCTTTCGTTTTTTTTCAGTATCTTTATGTTAGTGCCACACTACCTTACTTTTATTGCTCAGTATTGAAAAGGTTAGATTGCCCTGAACCAACTCTATCCAGGAGTTTCCTGGAGATAAGAGAAAAGTCAGGGTAGTCTTCCAGTTGACAGGTTTTATAACCCAGAGATTTCTTCTTCTCTACTGCCACAGATATGGAAGTTTCCTACCAATATGGCATGTCTGTGTGAGTCTTTGTATGGTACCACTTCCTCTGCTTCTCTAAACCAAACCAGGTCTAGGGAGAAGAAATAGATCTATGTTCTGGGAAGGAGTCTCTTGCCATGGAGAAATATTTCTTTCTGGCACTTTCTGAGACGTGATATCACTCTCCCTAGTCTCTGTATTTCTTCTCTTCACTTCCTTCCTCATGGTTTCTGCTATATCTCAGGTCCTTTCAAAAGCTTTCTCATAGTGGTACCTGGGTGGCTCAGTTGGTTCAATGCCTGCCTTCAGCTCAGGTCATAATCGCAGGGTCCTGGGATTGATCCAGCCCCAAGTTGGGCTTCCTGCTCAGCAGGGAGTTTGCTTCTCCCTCTGCCCCTCCTCCCTTCTCATGTGTGTTCTCTCTCTCTCTCTCTCAAATAAATAAATAAAATCATTTTTTTAAAAAAACTGACATGTTTTGGAGTCCGGAGACTGTTTCTATCTTTTAGTTTCACACAAAAGGGGAAAGGGGGCAAGAAAGTGTTGATTTAATTTTCTTCCTCTGTATTCCTATAGGTAGATGATGCCTAAGAAGGAATGAGAAATATTAATTTATTCAACCTTGTCCATATCAGGAGTTTCTAGGGCTCACACATGAAATGGGTCAACCCAGTTAAACAGACAATTCCAATTAACAAGAAATTGTTGATTTGTTGACATGATTGACTGGTTATTTAGTGTCATGTTAGATAAGGGCAAACTGATTGCCTTCTTTTCTCTTCTCTCTTCCCAGACAATCTCATCCATTCTTGTCATTTTAACTACCTTCTTTATGCCAATGTCCCCACATATTTACTTCCTCCCCACTTCTGTATAACAATCCATCAACATGCCATCTCCTTTTGATACCTAAGACATCTCAAACCAACCTGTCCTAAATTCAGCTCGTGAACTCCAGCCCCCAAATCTGTTCCTCTCCAAATTTTAGCCAATATGACTAAGGGATCTCCCTGCACAACCAAGCACTCAAGGCAGAAATCCAAAGTTTATTCTAACACCCCCCTCCCACAGGCCCCACCTTAATCTAACACTGAAGACCCTCATGGTTATCTCCAAAGTGTCCCTTGAATCAATCCATGTTTCCCACCTCTACCATCTCCCCTGCAATAAACTTCTAACTAGTCTCCTTGACTGCACACTCTACTCCTTCCAATCCATCCTCCAGATTGTAAATATTAACTTCCTTGCTCAGATTCCATCACTAGCTTCATTTGTTTTTTACACTAAAATGTCCATTCTGAACATGGCCTACAAATTCCCCTCGACCATCTCCCCAACATCACCTCATATCCCTCATTCTCACTGCCTGATTCCTTTTCTCCTGACATTCATTAAGCCCCAGCCCAGAAAACAGCTTATTCCTCTTCAGATACTTTGCATGTAGTTTCCTAACCTGGTGCCTTTTTCCCACAATCTCATGTTTTTGCTTTGCCAGCCCCTACTCAATTTTCAAGTTGCAGGTTAAAATCTCCTCCTGACTGACTTCTTGGCTCTGCAACCTAAGTAGGGTCACTCAAGTGAGTTATTTTGCCTCAGAGCACCCTGTCCTTTCCCTTCTTAGCACTTATCACCTTAGAAAGTGCGTGTCCTTAGGGGACTTTTTCCTCAGTGCCTCCCTTCCTCAGAACTGTGGGTTTCAAAAAGAGGCATTTTTATCAGCCAGCCCCAGCACAGAGGCTGACTCTGGTCTGTGAACCAAGGAGGTAGACGCCATGGGGGCACTGAATGAGATAGCAAGAATATCAACAGACCCCTCCTGCCCAAGACCCAAGCAAAAGCTGGAGGGCCTCAGGGGCCTCCAGGGCCAGAAAAGCCTGGAGACTGGGGACATTGTTCATAAGATGCTCCTATAGGAAAAGGAGTACAAAGTAATCCCAAGATCTTCCTTCTCAGGGACTTCTGAAGGCCTTCCGGGAATTGGAGAGGAGGTATTGGTTCTGGCCGTTAAATATTGGGCTATTTTGCTATGTTAAATTTCTTTTTTTTGTTCAACTTTTATTATTTTTTAAATTTATTATTTTTATTTATTTTTAAATTTTTTTTATTGGAGTTCAATTTGCCAACACATACCTTAACACCCAGTGCTCATCCCGCCAAGTACCCCCCTCAGTGCCCATCACCCAGTCACCCCAACCCCCTGCCCACTTCCCCTTCCACTACCCCTTGTTCATTTCCCAGAGTTAGGTGTCTCTCATGTTTTGCCACCCTCATTGATATTTTCACTCCTTTCCCTTTATTCCCTTTCACTAATTTTTATATTCCCCAAATGAATGAGACCATATAATGTTTGTACTTTTCCAATTGACTTATTTCACTCAGCACAATACCCTCCAGGTCCCTCCACATTGAAGCAGACAGTGGGTGTTTGTCGTTTCTAATGGCTGAGTAATATTCCACTGTATACATATACCACACCTTCTTTATCCATTCATCTTTCGATGGACACAGAGGCTCCTTCCACAGTTTGGCTATTGTGGACATTGCTGCTATAAACATTGAGGTGCAGGTGTCCCAGCATTTCACTGCATCTGTATCTTTGGGGTAAATCTCCAGCAGTTCAATTGCTGGGTCGTAGGGCAGGTCTATTTTTAACTCTTTGAGGAACCTCCACACAGTTTTCCAGAGTGGCTGCACCAGTTCACATTCCCACCAACAGTTCAAGAGGGTCCCCTTTCTCCACATCCTCTCCAACATTTGTTGTTTCTTGTCTTGTTAATTTTCCCCATTCTCACTGGTGTGAGGTGGGATCTCATTGTGGTTTTGATTTGTATTTCCCTGATGGCACAGTGATGCGGAGCATTTTCTCATGTGCTAGTTGGCCATGTCTATGTTATGTTAAATTTCAATTGTAAGCAGGACATTGAAATAAATATGTTCTAGAAGCAAGAGAAGAAAGAATGGCAAGTCAGAGTAGTAAAGATAAGTGAAGGGAAGTGCTCTAAGGAAACTTGAAAGTCAAAACCAGGGATGAACGGGCCTTCCTGGTGATACCTCTCCATTAAGACATCTAGAAGCCCTGTCTGGGTTGATGGGGTTTCCTTAAAATCAGGAAAACGAGAGAAAGTAAAGCTGCTTCAGGAAAGAACTAAAGTGTGTTCTCCCCGTAAAAAAAAAAAAAAACGAGAACAGGAAATTCTCCAAAGGAACATTTCCAAATGAATAGGCAGGATTGAATTTCCTCACTGGTTCTCAGTTTTGAACTTTTTAAGTGCTGAACCCCAAATGAGCATCAAGGTGGCTTTTCTCTTTATTAAGGGGAGAAATAAGAAAACATAATATTTATAAAAATGCTGCTCAGAAACCTGCTTTTTTTTCCCCACTTTACAGTAAATCATATTGGAGGATTTAAGATCACATGGTTTACTCTCCCTTTTGTGATCTTACATAAATCCAACTCTATTCCTGGCATTGCATTCAACTAAATTCCATCATTTTGTAGTTATAAAACAGTGTGCTAGTATGTTGAACCAGATACCAGCAAAATATACTGGCAACAGAGATTGAGTGAACATGTAAAGCCAAGTTTAGTACATTTAGAGTGATGCTCATATTCATTCATTTGTTCCAAAGGTATTTATTGAGCACCTACTACCTGCTCAGCACTTCCCTGAGAAGTAGGGCCCTAACAATGGACAAATTAGGTGTCTGTTCCCCTAAAGCTTAGACTCCCAGGGGAGGCATATTAAGCAAGGAATCAAGGCAATAAAATGATTTGAGTAACCATAAACACTCTGAAGAAAATGAAACCGAGCAATATGATAATGATGATTCTGGGCAGGTCACTGTATCTGACGGGGGCAGTGAGAAGAACCTTCCAGGGGAGGAGGTATGTGGCTCCGAACTGATTTTGACAAAGGATCCAGCCCTTCTACGAGCCAGAGAAAACAATTTGAAGCAGACAGAGTAGCAAGTGCAAAGGTCTGAGGCGTAAATGAGCTTCCTCAACTTCAGGAACAGACAGGGGTCTTTCGGAGAAGCGTGTATTTCAGGTCAGAGTCCAGAGTGATCTTCAGGTTACAGCAAGGAGTTTGGATTCCACAAGGGCTCCCTTGTTAACAATGAGGCCTCACCTGCACTGTTTGGCCACCTGCCATGGGTCACCCCAAATCCTGGGCATGTCAGATGTGCTCCTACATGTGGGCTAGCCCAGGTCAGCCACTCACCTCTCAGCATTCACTCCAGACTTCACAGGGCAGACATAAGGATGAAGGAAGATACCCTAGGCCCATCATCATCGAGGAAGGAAGCGGATGATGTGGCCTCGCTGAACTTTTCCTAATGAGCCAAACCCTTCCCCAGCAGCCAGTCACAGCAGGCAGCTCTCCCGACCTTGTTTCCCATCCAACTCTATCGCCTCCTGCTGTCCCCATGACCACGGTGTCTTGCACAAGCTCTGAACTGGAGGACCCATTGGCTCTGGGACCTCCTGCCAAATTTCCTCTCTCACAGCCCCCTTTGGGAGAGCTCCCAGAGAACTGTCACTGCCCTGCTGTGGCTACACTTTCCATTCATGAATTCACCCACTAGCATTTGCTGAGCTAGGCCCTGCACTGAGTGTGCCCTGCTACACTGCCCTCCCTGAGCAAAATAAAACAAACACTAGCACTTACACACTTATCTCACTTCTACAGTCACCCACTGCCAGGGCCTCCTCTCCTCACACTCTCACTTGAACAACCATTCCTTGGGCCTGATTCCTTCTTGCAATTATCTTACATTCCCTCACAGGATAATAATAGGACTCTTTTATCTGGAACAGAGTGCAGCCATGTGATGAAGCACATGGGCTCTACGGCCAGGCCAATCTGGTTTCCAGCCCCACTTCTGCTGCCAACTGCTGTGTGACATTGAACAAGAGCCTTCATCTCACTCTACATCAATTCCTTCCTCTATAAAGTACAGAGATCATGATTTCTGCCTTAAGCAACTTCCATGAGGAAGAAAAGATATATCGTGAATGATACAAAGCACCATCACACTGCGTAGCCCTGTTAGCACGAATAAAAGGTCACTTCCAGTTCTCTTTTGTTATAGTCCCCAAGGTTTGTAAATAGGTTCTGGCTCTTCTTTACCTCTATGTCCATCTTCTGCTCATTATACATACAGTGCCTAGAAGAATGTTCTGCTCAGAGGAGTTGACCCTGAATGCTTCATGCTAATCCACCAGAGAACACGCTCTGCACAGCAGCAGGAAAGTGGAACAGTAGAGAGTTAATGCCCACCCCTGGTGTGGGTGGGGGGCAAGCTGAGTAGCCGGCACTCTTCTATATAGGGTATAATAACCTTCAAAAAACTTAATCCTTATAACAACCTCAGGAAGTAAATATTCTTATTAAGCCCAATTTGCAGAAGAGAAAACTAAGGTGTAAAGAATATAAAGAGTTTGAGGGGCATCTGGGTAGCTCAGTTGGTTGAGTGTCTGACTTTTGGTTTTGGCTCAGGTCCTGATCTTAGGGTCGTGAGATCGAGCCCTGCATCTGCCTCAATGCTCAGTGTGGAGTCCATTTGAGGTTCTCTCCCTCTGCTTCTCCCCCTGCTCACACACTCTAAGTCAATCAATCAATCAATCAAATCTTAAAAAAAAAAAAAAAAGAATTTAAGAAATTTGAGCAAGGTCCTACAGTAACTTGGTAAAGCTGAGATTTGAACCCCAGCAGTCTGGCTCCAAGATTATGCTCTTCACCACTGTGCCCATCAAGAACAGAAACTGCAAGAAAAAGCAAGATGCAAAGATGAAGAAGTCTGCAGTATGACTTTTTCAGGTGGTGACAGGAAAGTTTAAGATCACCTGAAAATTTTACTGGACACAGGGACTTTGAGAAGGAAGCATAGAAGTTCCTCAGCTAGAGTCAGAGTGGATAGACAGGAAAACGTAAGAGAAGGAAACCCAGAGCCCAGGGTAAGCTAATGCACAGAGGTTAAAAGGAAGGAGCAGAGCTTTTACAAATACATCAGAAGGGGAGAAAAAAGAAATATCAAGGAGAAAGTGGTTCCATTAATAAATAAGGAAGGCAAAATAAATCAATGAAGATCTTTCAGTGGCTGAACTCCTCAACTTGCTTTCTGAAATTGGACTTTAAGGAAAAAAGCAAAGAGGTAGAAGCCAGAAGGAGCTGAGTAATACATGGAGATGAGCTATCAAATGAAGGAGATGTAAATATGAAGAAGGCGCTGTTGACCTGACTCAAGGAACGTGCAAGAGAAGCAAACAGGTTGAATATGAACAGAGGGTAGCAAGTGCAGGAGGTGGAGACTGTCTACATTTCTGTGGCCCAGTCTCCTAGGTCAGCTCGTGTTGCCTCATGCCACTAGCTTTCCAATCCAGTCTCCATGGATACTTCCTTCCCATTTATTTATTCATTTATTACATAGTTATTGACTGAGAATGATTAAACTCCCTCCTTTGCTCTTGAGGAGCTTGTGATCTTGTGGGAAAAGCTGACGTGTCAAGAAATCATAAATATGCAATGCGAGAAGCCCTACAATGGAGGAACATACAGGGGGCATGGGAATCAAGAGGAGAAGAACAATGAGCTGCTGCAGTCAGGAAAGGCTTTGCTAAAGAGGGGGTCACTGAGCTGAGAATTAAAAACAGAGACCCATGGCAGGGCACAGGGGCAGAGGGTGTAGTCTGTGCAGAGTACGGCTGGTTAAGGGAACTGCAAACAGCCAGGTACTCGCAGATGCAGCAGGCAGATGAACAGGGGTGGGCAATGTGACTGGAAAGATTGGTGGCGACCATGGCATAAAAAGCCTCACGGGCCCCTCAAAGGATCTTGAACCCATACGGTGGGCTACAGAGAGCAATGGAAGGGTTTTCAATGGGCTGGTGGCTTGATCAGATTTTGTTCTAGAAAAACAGCTTTAATAGAAGTAGGAAGAGTTGGGTAAAACACAAGGACACTATTATAGGAGTTCAGGGAAGATTGAAGAGGGCCTGGTGTGGCCACAGGGACAGAGAGAAAAGCAATTATTTGAGACATATTTGGAAGATCATGTCAAAGGCAACAGCGAGGCACATTAACACAAAGGCTGGGAGTCACCTATTGAGTCTGGTGATTAGAAGGTCATTGGTGGCCCTTGGCTGGAGAGGTCGCTGGGCCCTGGTGTCGGTAGGGGTGGGGGCAGGCCGAAGTCAGACCTAGCATATGGAGGAGGAAATGGGAAATTAAAACCTGAAGGCAGAAGTCTGTGAGATGAGCGTGCGAAAGCTGGGGTCATAGGGAGATTTATAGGAGAGGCTGCATCACAGATCGTGGCCCCGGTTACAGGTGGGAGAGGAAGAAGCTGCAGGACAAGCAGGTGAAGACATGTGACAAAGGACTGGTTGCCAGAGCAGGAAAGGACAGGAGAAAGCCCTGGACACTGAAGGTATGAGTGTACTTTGAGACTGAGAGTAGAGGTTCCCACTTTTTCTGTAAAGTAAGAGGGGAAGATTATGGGAAGGTTTGGAATCAACTTAGATGAGCAAGAAATTAACTTCCTACACATGAAAAAGAGGGTTGTGGAACTCTGCCAAGGACCCAACTGACACTAAATAAAATCTGCCATGATACCACTTCTCAAGTTTGGGTGCATTTTTGCAAGGATATGCGGCAACCCTGCTGTGGTGTTGGCTGTGCTCCCTCCCATCCTACAATTTCCTGAGAACTGCCTCTCTGTTTCGTCCCTTCCGAAGCAACCAGATTTCTGCCACTTGGCCCCACCTTTACAGGCCACAGTTGATCGTTTCTGGGACAAGAACCTGATCCAGTATGAGGATATGAGAACCCTCTCCCTCAGAATCCCCCCTTCCCCTGCTTTCTCTCCAATTGTAAAATCAGAAGTGATCCATGGGAGCTACTTCTTGCCACAAGGACTAGGAAACAGAGAAAAAAATATAATACATATAGTTATATAATGTGTGTGTGTGTGTGTGTGTGTGTAGCCACCAGAGAAGAGAAAGAGAAGCCAAAAGAAAACTGGAGATGATGTTACAGATGATGTCCTTGACTTTCTTTAGTACTCCAGCCTTGTTTCTAAGCATTCCTGCAGCTTTCTTAAAAAAAAAAGTCTTCTAAAATCTTCTTAGGCTGGCCAAAGAAGGTTTCTGTTAATTGCTATGCAAAGATTCCTAGCTAAAACAATGGTGAAGATAGGTGTTAGACTTACCCAGATTTGGAGGGAGAGGGAGAAGCTGGTTCCCCATCAAGCAGGGAGCCTGGTACAGGGCTTGATCTCCAGACCTCGGGATTATGACCTGAGCTAAAGGCAGACGATTAACCTATTAGCCGACTGAGCCATCCAGGGACCCCAAAAGAGATACTTCCAATGTAAAGCCAGGATACAGGGGGTTGTGGAGGGCCAAGGAATTGGAGGCCTTTGTGCCTTTGTGTGGAGCAGATGCTGAGGGAATACAGGAGAGGTGAGGTGGAAGGAGAGAGGAGGCAGCTCAGAGAGCTGGAGAGTGGAGCTGGCATATTAGAAATGGATCCGTCTTGGGTGGGTCAGTGATGTGGGTGCTGGACGAAGATGCCAGAGGAGAGGACTGTGAATCAAGAGCACCAGATGTATCTTCTGCACAGACATTAAAGCCCCAGGAGGATGGCAGGTTCAGGGTGGAAAGGAATCTGCAAACCGGGACTGGAAGGATGATTTGGGCCTGAGCTGACAGCGGTGAGGAAATGGAGAGCCAGAACAGGACAGCAGGCCAGGGAAGCTGCTTTCCTCTGATGCATATTCATACCCTCCACAATTGTTCTATGATACACCCTTTGGGAAGCATTGGAATAGAGGCAGAGAACACAGGCTGTGGATGTGGATTTGAACCCCACCTCCACCACCCCCTGCTGGGTGGCCTCAGGCAAGTTGCTGCAGCCTTAGTTTCTACGTATATAAGACCCAAGTGCTTCATAATCTATGGACGGTAACTAAAAATAAGTGCTCAATCCAAGGTATCCATTATCATTCATTGAATGAGTTTCAAGGCACAGAGCAGAAATGTTTTGGTGGGTGAGTTGGATGAGGAAGTGAGTGGGAATGAATGACTAAGAGGGAGGAGATAGCAAGAGGGTCTTTATTTTGGAAGTGACCAAGGAGGAGGACAGGATAAGGGACTTGGAGGGGTGAACTCACATATAGCTTTGTAATGGTATTTTGTTTCCTATTCCTGCTGTTACAAACCACCACCCACTTAGTGACTTGAAGTAATTCAGATATATCATTTTGTAGTTCAGTGGGTCAGAAGTCCAACAGAAATCTCCCGTGGGCTAAAATCAAGGTGTCAGCAAGGCTGCATTCCTTTCTCGAAAGCTCTAGGGGAGAATCTTTTCCCTCCTTTTTCTACATTCCCTGGCTCGTGGTCCCCTTCCAACATCTTCAAAGCCAGCAGCCTCACCTTTCTCTGAGTCACTCTTCTATATCATATCTTCTTCTGACAGCCACTGGGAAAAATTATTGGCTCTTCAGGACCCTTGTGATGACACTGGCCTTCCCAGACAATCCAGAATAGTCTCCCCATCTCAAGAGCCTCAACTTTATTATGTCTCCAGAATCTCTTTTGCTGTGTAAAGTGACTATCCTCAGGTTCTGGGGGTGAGGACACCATGGATGACTTTCTGGAGGCCATTGTTCAGCCCGCCACATGCTGGGATAAAGACTCCACCTGCAGCCTCTGACCGTCTGTAGACCCAGAGGCCTGCCTGACCATCAGTGATGTGAACTAAATTAGAAATTAGCTCAGTTTCCAAATGGAATGAATGTGCAGAGTTGTTTTGATGTCTCTGTGCTGTCCTGCCCTAGGCAAAGGGCCACTGGGTCAGGAGAGAAGGATGCATAGAGTCAGCCCTGGTGCACACCTCCCGGCACATCTTGCACCAGCTGGCAGCAGGGGGCATGATGTGCGGGGGAGCTGAGAACTGGCTGGAGTCGATATGATGCCAAAGGTGAACATGGACTTGCCCTTCACATTTTTAATCTTTTTGCCCACACAAGTACCTTCTGCTACCCAAAGACACAAGCTTCCCAAAGAATATGCTTTGTTGCAAAGCTGACTTTTCCTCTTCACCTTACTACCTGGCTCTCACCCTAGTCCCATCCAAGTTGGTCCTCAGGAGCTGCTATTAGAAAAGGATCGTTGATTAAATATAGATCAAGGTAAATGATTATCAAGGATAATGGGTTCTTTTTCTCAAGAGTGTTTGCATTTTAATAGGGAATCATATCTTAACCCAAGGAAAGAATTGCTAATGGTAGGCTTCAGGTAGTCATGCATAAGCTAGAGAGGATGGAAGGGCCTCCAGGCACAAATCAAGCCACATGGGTAGCCACCTACTCCAGTTATGACCAATGTTGTGATCAGCTTCCAATAAATTAAAGACACCAGTTCTCTGCCTGACTTTAATGACGTCTCAAAGCTACAGAATCCAGCTGCTCCTCCTCCAGCAGGTACTGCCTTGCTGTTGAGCTTTACACCAGAACATTCTCACTTCTGCCTCTCATTTCCTGATTTAGGAAAACACTCTGGCCAACTTCCTGTCAAATCTCACCAGAGACACCTACAGCAAATGAAGAAGCTCAGGCATGGGTATGATTTTAAGCCAGACATGACAATCTACCTGAATGCACAGAGAGGAAGGAGGAAGAAGCAAGTATTGGCAGCTGAGGCATTAGAAAAGCTTAATAGCTACTCTCCATATTTAACTTTTATGATTCTGCAATCCTTGAAACATTAAAAATCTATCTGATGACATCTGAGTTACCTGACCACCCCCCCTCCCCATCCTCCGGCCCAGCTCTAGAAATCTCAATGCTTAAAAGGGATCTTTCAGGGAATTGGCAAGCAAATTTTTGTTCTTTTCTTTATGACTTTGCACTCCCACTTCTGTCAGTGAAAGGTTTTCCATTGCATAGACGAGTTTCCTCTCATTGATTGGAACCTTTTAACTGGGCATCAAGCATTATCATTCCCCGGCACTACATTGGACTTGCTGACAGCCAAGAAGTATTTGGATAGTCAGCACACTCATTCAAACCTACCCCTTATTTCCTCCATTACTGGTCTGATGAGCAAGAAGTTCCAAGATTCCAGATCACCTCTTTGCAATGTAAAAGCAAACATCTCTATCCTTATCCCATGGAATCAGGCTGGTCCATGGGCTTTTCACTTAATGTGCCATCAAGGAGGCTTGGTGTTCTGAACCATCTTTAACATAGTTCTTTGGAGACCTTCTGGGAACAAATGAGGTAACAGTAAGTGGCAGAGAGTGAAATGACTAGCTCTGTCTATGCTGTTCCCAATACCCAGGTATAGCCCTGGTTGAAATAGGTGGCTGCCTGTGGAAAGAACTTCTATAATTCAGTGAACCTGTGTTCTCAATTTATAGTCACCTGTGCACACACACAGCAAGGCACAATCAGGTGATGACTGAGATTCTCATCTCTATAGCAAAATGAAAATGAAATGTTCTCACCAAGGAAACAGGAAGAAGAAATAGTGAACACAAATAAAGAACTAGAAAGACATCTATAAAAATAAAGGAAACTATGATCCAGCAATCCCACTCTTAGGATATACTCAAGAGAATCAAAAACATATGTCCACACAAAAACTTGCAGAGGGAGGCTCATAGGTGCATTATACATAAGAGCCAAAAAAGAGAAACAACCCAGATGTCCATCCATTGATGAAGAGATAAATGAAATACGTACATTCATACAATGGAACATTATTCAGTGATAAAAGGGAATAGAGAATGGACACATGCTACAAAGTAGTTGAACTTTGAAAACACATGAAGTAAAAGGAGCCAGACACAAAAGACCACATCCTGTATGATTCCACCAGTTTGAAATGTCCAGAATAGGCAAATCCATAAAGATAGAAAGTAGATTAGTGATTGCCAGGGGCAGGGGAGATGGTGAAAGCTAGTGACTGCTGATGGATACAGGGTTTCTTTTTGGGGCAATGGAAATGCTTCAGAATTAGATGGTGGTGATGGTTGTAAAACTGTGTGAATACACAAAGAGCTGCTGAATTGTGTATTTTAAATGGGTGAATGTTATGGTATGTGAATTATATCTCAATAAAAAATTAAAAATGTAAAAGCCATTACAGTACAGGTAGGACAGACAAGCAGTAAGACATCAGAAATGAGGGCAGCCCCAGTGGCCTAGTAGTTTAGCGCCTGCCTTCGGCCCAGGGTGTGATCCTGGAGTCCTAGGATCGAGTCCCATATCGGGATCCCTGCATAGAGCCTGCTTCTCCCTCTGCCTGTGTCTCTGCCTCTCTCTCTCTCCATATCTCTCATGAATAAATAAATAAAATATAAAAAAAAGATATCAGAAATGAAGAGTGACCAGGAACAGGGAATAGGGTGTACATGGATCACTCACTGATTTGACAAAATTTTGTAAGCACATACTATGCTGGACACTGTGCTCCCAATAGAGCTAACTTAGAATGAATGAGACAAATATGACCCCTGCACTGTTGAAGTGTACCACGTGGTAGGGGAGACAGACATTAATACAATGATACAAATAAGTGCAAGATTACAATAGATGGGTGCATAGGTTGATAATAGATAGAAGATGATGATTGATAGATGATAGATGATAGATAGATAGATAGATAGATGATAGATAATGACTGAGGGAGAGAGAAATACATTACATACACTTTTTTAAAGTGACTCCCTACTAGATTATGCAACATTACCTAATAACTTCTTTTTAGTTACACTCCTGGGATACTATAAATAACCACTGATTAAATGTCCTAACATCTAAAGACATTCGGGGTTTTTTCAATCCTTCAGTCAAAAGCATTTCTCTTTGAGACATCAGCAAAGCCATCATTCTTATCACGGATGGGACAAGCCAGTGTGGACGGTCATCTCGTACTCTGTGAGGACTGGCACAGCCAGTAGGCAATTCTCCAAATAGTACCAGAGATCTGTAAGGAACTGCAGGCTTGACCTCACTTTAGAGATGGAGAAACCCAGACCATGAAAGGAGAAGTGCATCACCCAAGGTCTGGTAACTGGTAATAATAGAGGTGGGACTTGAACTCACATTATTAGTAGTTGTTCACCGAAACAGTAGCCTTACACACTCCTTCCATTCTGCAGATCTGTGAAGTTGGGATGTTATCCCCCTCTCCCTGGCTTAGGCTCCCTTATTGAGTAAATGTTCCTGGTTCCTGGTTGGAGTCACCTTTGTGAATTCCTCCAGGAATGGGTGGAGGGGACGAAGGACGGCCGGTGGCCTAAGAGCCCAGACAATTCCTGAGCTGGCTACAGAGAGACAGCCCTGGCCTGTCCCTCAGCCTGGTTCTCAGTCACCTCAAACCAAACAAGGCCTCCAGGTGTTTCAAGTTGGGACATGAGATATTGGAGCTTTTTATTTTATGACAATCCAACATATTTCATAAGCCCAAATGCCTGTGCCCAACACTATGCCAGTTTTCTTATTAGCTTTGAGGACCTTTGCTCTCAGTCACTGGCTGAGAATCCCACTTCTGCTTCTCACAGAACCTGTGGTATTCCTCCTGTCTCTTTTGTCTCCTCTTTTCCTTTTTTGCCTCCACATCCATCATCCTTTTTCCTCATTCAATTTCCTTCTATCCTCTTCCCCCTCTTTCCTTACATCTCTTTGCATCTCCCAGGACATATTATGAAGTACACTAAGTTAATATTTTGCAGATAGGGGACACATTAGGCTACTGAGTATAAATCAATGTTTCTTTTTAATGCTGCATAAATAAGTGTGTATCACTTGATCAAATTCCAGAAGGATTCCTACTTGGACTCAGTCTGCCAAAAGAGCTGAGTCTATCTCTGAGATCCAAAGCATTTTCTGGAATGAATGCTCTCATTTCTGTCCTTCCTTTGTGTATTTTTCTGCTATCTTAAGCATACTTCCTGAGAAAATCACATGGCAGAGTAAAGATAGGAAGTGATGGGACATTTGGGTGGCTCAGTGGTTGAGCATCTGCCTTTGGTTCAGGTTGTGATCCCAGGGTCCTGGGATCGAGTCCTGCATTGGGCTTCCCACAGGGAGCCTGTTTCTCCATCTGTTTATGTCTCTGCCTCTCTCTCATGAATGTGTCTCTCATGAATAAGTAAATAAACTCTTTAAAAAAATATATAGGAAGTGATAATGATACTTAATGCTTCACAGAATGCTTCACATTTGCAGTTTCACAAATATCTCATGTACTCTCACAATAACTGCAGAAAATGAAGGTATAATTGGATCCCTATATAGATGATCTCATTCATAGAGGAAGAAGGTGAGGCTTAGGAAAGCTGATCAACATCCCGGTCGGGGTACAACAGGGAAGAGGCGGAGGGACACTCAAGCCTCCAGACCTCAAGGGCAGGGCTCACATGACTTTGCGAGAAAAAGAGAAATAAGGAAAGACTGAGATACATAGAGGAATAGAAGTTAAGAGAGGAGACTAAAATCAAGAAAAAAAAATGGGGGTGAAGGAGAGACCAAAGAGAAAAGAACTCCCATTCATTTTTGTTTAAGATTTTATTTATTTATTCACGAGAAACACAGATTGAGAGAGAGAGAGAGACAGAGAGAGAGAGAGAGAGAGAGAGAAGGAGGCTCCATGCAGGGAGCCTGATGTGGGACTCGATCCTGGGACCCCAGAATCATGCCCTGGGCCAAAGGCAGACGCTCAACCACTGAGCCACTCAAGGATCCCCCAAGAACCCCTATTTATTCTGAGGAGAGGCTACAAAACCTTCGGCCAAAGTTTTGGCAGGAAGATCCCCAGATCTGATATGTAGGAAGCAGAAAGTTGTTCCTCAGGTGAATGTTCTCCCTGAAGAAGGTGCTAGGGAATGTGAGAGTACTCCGAGGGCCACACCGAATCTCGGAGGTACTGCTGCTGTTACTCAAGCACATGCGCAGGGTTGAGGAGAGCAAAGAGACGGGGTACCCAGCACAGTTCTCCAGACACTGATTGTGCAAAGCTGCCTGCAGGGACTAACTCCAGTGAGGGAAAGGTGTGCTTTACTGAATGCCTCCAGTGCACTGGGAATTATTCTGGTTGTAGGAGTGTGTGGAGATGACACAACCTCTCTCTGCCCTCACGCTCGTGGAGTGAATGCATTCATACCAAATGTAGGTACACAACCCCCTCCTCACTGACTGTGCATACCATTTGAGACACCAGGGCTACAAGGTGCTCTACGTGAAATACAGTCAATGCGCAAGTCTGCCTGGGAAACAGTACTGTCAGCTTAAGACAACGGTAAGAAGAAAGTTCTCTTCCCTACCTGGCAGGAGGACCTTGGATGCATATTTTAATACTGACTCTTCTGTTGATTTGCCGTATGAGCTTGGACTTCACATGGTCAACTTTATGCTTTCATTTCCAGAGAGCTCTGTTAGCAAGCTTGCGTGTCTGGAACAAACAAGGAACTGCAAATCAGGATTTCCCAAACTTTCGGGGTGCATCAGTATCATCTAGGGAGCTTAAAAAATGTGTATTTCTGAAATAGATGCAACCAGTCCTGCTGGATCCTGGGATCTTTATTGTTCGTGAGCCTGACCAAGGATTCTCATGAGTTGGTCCATAGACACATAGCCACAAAACCTTCCCTAACTTCTCCCACCTTTCCAGAGCCCCCTTTCTTCTGAAATCACTCAGCACTACTAGTCTGTGCTGTATAGGAAGAAGAACTTTCTTAGGCTGGTTTTGGTGTTTTTGTTTTTGTTTTAGGTTTCCAGAACGTCTCTCTCTAGCCTCCTGTGAGCGACCTCAACCAAAACCCAGTCTCATTTCTCTGAACCTCTACACCTTGTGTCTGTGCTTCTTCTTAGACATGTGTACTTGGGAGTTTAGCAGGGTTCATACTCACGCCTCATCACCTCCATTGAGCCATAGACATCTTGAATTATATAGAAGAGTGAAGGGAGCTCGAATTTATGGAGCATCTTGAGTGGATGCTGTGGTGCTCCGCCAAAATCCCACCTTCAGGCAGACGGCTCACACATCCCCCCAGCTGCTGGGGGTACTGCCTGCCAACAGCCTGCAGCTGTGTCCCTCCCCAGGACTTGCCCTTAGCAGATGGAAGCTGCCTCGCCCACACTTACACCTCCTCCCTGGAGACAGGAAGTCAGTGCAAGGCAAAAAAGGACAAAGGCCTGGCACCCGGGACTCAGGATGTCTCCAAAGGGCCATCAGTTCTGGAGCTTCCTATGGGATGGGATGGGCCCTTTGTTGCAGGTCAGCTGCTCCCTCAAGCAACCCTGCCTCCCCCGTAGGACTTCCTCTGAGAGCATTCCCCAGCACAACTCTGCATGCCAATCGCAGAATCTTAGAGTCTGTTTCCTGGAGAGTCTGAGCTCTATACACCTTCTACCTGCCAGGCACCACGCTAGGTACTTGGTATGCATAGACTCATCTAATCCTCACCAAATTCAAAAGGTGAGCCTACTTCTTGAGTATAGATGAAGCTCCTAAGACTCACAGAAGGTGGCTAATATACCAAAAACCACCCAGATGCTAAGTGCAGTGACACAATTAAAATCCAGGCCTGTCTGACCCCAAAGTTCTTTCCATCACACTATGAAAGCAGGACCACAAATCCTTCTTTTTCATTGAGGTGCAACTGATATATAACATTATATTTATTCCACGTATACAATGTAACAATTCAATATTTGTATCACTGCAAAGTGATTAGCATGGCAAGTTTATTTAACATTCCCATATTTACATTTTTTTTTCTTGTGATGAGATCTGCTCTCATAGTAACTGTCAAATATACAATACGATGTTGTTAACCCTAGTTACCAGACTGTTACACTACATCCTCCCCAGGACTTACTTATTCTATAATGGGAATTTTATACCTTTTGAATATGACTTATCTTTCTTTATCATTTCTGCATCTATTATGATACCAAATAAATATTTGCCAAGGAAATAGTTAAAATGGAGATTTGAAAATTCTGGAGGGTAGGAACTATTACTTAAGTATGTGTAACATCTCCCCTATAGCTCAGTGCCATGCTGGGTATCTGGCTCACCCAACACTGCCAAATGCACTGATGACTTCTATAGATCAAAGAAGCATGGGATAGAGTCCTAGAATAGTATTTTAGTCTTTTTTTAAAATACTAACTGTCCTACAGTCTAGTTTCCTTTTATATTTGCTCATTTTATTTTAAGTCAGGGGTCTGTGCTGTAGGCTTTTATCTGGATACCAAGTTAACATGTACTCCTCACCCTTTTCTGTGCTTTAGGGCCAGAGAGCACTTGTTCAAATGTGGACAGCTTGCCAAGATGCTCCACTGTCTTCATCCGTACCCTCCTCCACAGCTCTAAGACCTGTTTTGTTCCTACACACAAGTGCCTTATATACAGAGTTTAAGCACATCTCAGAAGGCAGTATTCAGGAGCACACCTATGGCTGTACCTACTTCTGATTTTCATCCTTGTAGATCAGTTAGCTCATCCTTCCAATTCTCACAGAGGAAGAATCTACACCAAACCTGGATTCTGCTTTCTATATCAAGTTTTATTAGATCACGACTCAATGTGCATGGTGTACACATGTGCAGTGCCTTAAATTATGAAGTGATGTTGGGAGAACATCTTCAATGAAGCTCTGTCTGGGGCCACCTCTACCCCAGGATACTATTAGGTCTGAGGCAGTCTTACCTATATATGTGGGCAATATTAAGTGGCTCTCTAACATGGATGTGTGCATCCACTTTGCCAGCTAATGAGGCAGACAAGAAACTGAAGAATACCTGATAACTCCCAAGGAAGGGACTCATGTACTGCTGACCCCAGGAGTGATAATATGTGATGTGCTGATGTGTTTATTCAAAATAATTTCCCACTAATGTGGGTTCTGCATAACATGAACAGAAAGACAGAGTTTCTCTGGAATCTCAGGTTGTGAGATTTTTTTTTTTTCATCTATCTACAAAATGAACCACACTCCTGTCTTAATGAAAATGCTACTCAATTACTATGATTTTATTAACAAGACAAGTGTAGCTATTTAGTGTGTAACAATGCAAGAGTTATAATTCCAAGGGGATTGTCAGATGCTAATTCTAAATTCAGAATGCAATGCAAAAGTTTTATTCGCCTCTTCCCTGAAAAGAATACTTCTACTCTGTGCTGGAAAAATATTTGGATTTGGTGCCTGGGTGATTAGTCTTAAAGGTTGCTGTAGTCATCAGCACATTATAAACCTCTGAAGAATTCAACAACTGAAGATATTGAAAACTAAACCTTGATCTTGGTTTTTGCCCACATGAAGCAAGTAGATCCAAAAACAGTACATTATGTGCCCGAGACGTTCCTCCCTTCTCCACTTGGGTCATCATATATTAGGATGTAGGATGGGACTTCAACTGTCTCAGAATCTAGGCTTAATTCCCAAAGACGCATTGCAGGTTCCCCCAAACACAGGTTAGGCCTGAGCCAAGGCAAGAGGAGAAATTTTTAACTGGATGTGAAATTAAAATTTCCAACATAACCGAACTGGACTGTTTAATAACTGAAAGTGAATCTTAGTTATCTAAATAGGACTCTTTCTAAACGTGAAAGTGACTTGAGGACACAAGATCTCTCAGAGAACCTACAAAGAAGCAGTGAAAGGGATATTCGCCCAAAGATATCAGGAGGTGAGGTTGAGAAAAAAGCAAGCTATTTCCTGCATGTACCCTGTTAAGTTTAGTGCATATAATGTACAAGTTACAGAAATAAACCAGATCCAGGTCAATATTATAGAAATTTCCTAAGTAAGAAATGTGTGTAGAGCAGAGAGCTAGGCACACAGGGAGGGAATAAAAGGTGAGAAATTCTATCAGTTATAATTAAAAGTGGAAACATATGGAAATATTTAAAAATATAGATTATAGACTCTAGATAGAAAGTCTAGATAAGAAGGGCCACTCACCTGTCCATGTCTCTCAGGGCCCTGGATCTGTCCCTCTTTGCCCCAGGACCAGCATGACCCCACTTGTGCTGGGCACCCATGTGAGGGGGTCATAGTGACCTGAGAGATCTGAACACCAGCCCTGTTCAAAGCCCCTGCTGGCTGGAGCCAGAGACTTGGAGTTCCCAGCTCATGAGTGGATGGATTCACTTGGAGTCACCTCTTCTTTCCACCTTGGTTTGTTTGGAATCTAAGTGACACAGTTTTAAGAGAAGAAAGAAGAAAGAAAAGAAAGAAAGAAGAAAGAAAGAAAGAAAGAAAGAAAGAAAGAAAGAAAGAAAGAAAGAAAGAAAGAAAGAATTAAAAGAAAAGAAGAACGGTTTCTTTTGACAAAGTTTTGTTATATTTCTGGCTGAAAGAGGCAGTCTGAGAAGTGTAGATGCCAGAAAACATTGAAATTTTTGTAGGATTCAGTGATTTACAAGACAGTAATAAACATCTTAATCTGTCTAGTTCCTGAAAATCTAGGATGAAACACAAGATAGGAAGAAATAACTGTCATAATAAAAAGACAAAGCAATGTGGGTTCCCAGAAAAGAATTTCAGAAACTTTCAGGAGGGAAAGGCATTTGATCTTGACCTTGAAGGATTTTAGCAAATAGAATAGAGTAGATAGAACAATGAGAAAACTAAGTTTGTAATGGGCTCATTTGTCTTCATAATGACCCGGTTGAATGAAATCCTTATTGTTTATAGCACACAGTCCACGGGATCTATTGACATGTGACTACTCAGTAAATCTCTCTAATACATAGAAAATATCAGTTAAAACTAAAGTCATTGCTGGTATATTTCAGTTTCCCCATTAGATGTTCACTGTGTCTGGGAATTCAGCTTGTTTCCTCCCTGCCACAGAACATTCTGGAATAGGTGTAGCCAAGGATCAGAGCAGCTGGATCTAGGCTCTCAATAGATCTTGGAGAAATTAGATTTGTTTCATCTCATATTTCAAGCCACCACCAAGTCATTTTGCAGTCACTCCTCCCTTCTCTATTCTAATCCTCTGACTTAGATTCCCGCCATTCTTTCCCGAATTCTGCTGTCTTTTTTGGAGACCTTTCTCCTGAAATCTGTGAAACTTATCTGCAGTTACGATGAGTGCCACGAAGGATTTGACAGAGAAATCTAATAAGATTGTAAACTCCTAGAGACAGAGGCCTTTCCTATTTAACTCCAATGCAGAGTTCCTAGTGCGTTGCTGGAACATGTGTTTAACAAAGGTTTTCAAATTAATTAAGATTAAAACTCCACTGCCGAATGGAAATGATTAATTGTGGTAACTAAGAAAAGACTATACAGGATGTATTTCAGCAAAAAGAGCTTGGTACATGCCGAATAATTATTAGGATGATACGAAGTAAGCAGAGACTGTTTTAGGGTCTGCAAAGTTGTGTTGGCCATCCCACAAGGTCAGAGCACCTCATAAAAATGATTGATGCTTTCTGCCTTCCGCTGTGCTGACAGCCCTCATCTCACACTGCAGTTTATGGTTCCTGACCCTGCATTCCGCCGCCGACCTGGAAGGGCCGTGTTTCTGCGAGCCAGCTCCGATAAGCCACCTGAAATCTTCCCTGGGAGGCAGCAGGCAGCGGACAGAAGGGGGCCGCTTGGGCCAGCTGGCCCTCCCCTGCGCCTTCCCCAAACTTCCCCAGATTCGATCATGATGTCTGCGACGGACAACAGCGCTAATCTCTTCAGGAACACCCCAGAACGCAGAGCTCATCTGTGCTTCTAGGCTGGATTTTGCAGAAAATAGGAGATGGCACCCAACCCCCTCTGGCGTGCCAAGAGTGTGGCTGGTCTATGTGATACCCAGGCAGCTGGCACGCACTGGCGCTCTCTGGGGCCACTGCAGAAGCTGTGAATCGGCTTGGTCTCCCCCAGAGTAGCCGGGGGAGTGGAATCTGCATTACAATATGTGCTCTGATGCTGTGGGGAAGGATGTTACACTTTGTACGGGATGCCACTGGGCACGCAGGCCAGCATCTCTAAGATTTGTGGTTCAACATTCACCCCTAGGTCGATAGTCCAGAAACCTGCCTGAAGTCGGGAGCACCAACCACAGGCGGTGCGTCAGAGCTGTGTGATGGTCAGACTTTTCCCTGCCACTAGAGAAGGCCCCAAATGTGCCCAAGGAGTCGTATACCCCATTTGTAAAATGGAAGACACCTTGCTAATTGACAGGCCTGTGATGGTGTGGCACTTTAAATTACCTTGGCATTAATTGCCTGGACAGGTTGTTCACTCAAATTGCCCTGGCTCGCTAATAACCTGAGCGGGCTGGTGTTTTAAATGACCATGGCACTAATGGCCCAGGCTGGCTGCTATTTCACATCGTCCTGGCACTAATGGCCTGGAAAGGGGGCTTGCTTTGCAGATTAACGAGTGTCCTCCAAATGGGAAAGGATTATGGAAAAAGAAAGAAAAACAAGCATTTGCAAGGGAAATAAGAAAGAAGTTTTTACTTCTCCTCTTGCTAAGCATTAGGCATTCTGTGAATAGGTCTGGAGAGCTACGGCTCCTCCGGAAGATTACACCGCCACCTTCCTTTTCACTTCCCAAACCAACCACAGGCCACCATGACTTTAACATTTTAAAATTAAATTTAAAAGATTTATCTACAGTTCACTGAAGAAGAACTAGCACCCCCTCTGCCCTACCCAGAGTTCTCCACTTTAATTTCTGTTCATTCCTACAACCCCTCTCCCACTCATCCCCAAATCACCTGTTCACCAAGCATTGATTGACTAAGCAGTCAGCTTCCATGAACAAGGCCCCTGTGAAGTCTTTGGAGAGAGAAATATGGAACATGGACCCCACTTCTAGGAGCTCCCTTTAAGTCAGGGAAATGGAGAGCTCTTTGCCAATAATTGCATTGCAATGCAATTAGCTCTGTGACAGTGGTGCCTTGGATGCTAAGGGAGCATGGCACTGAGACTGAGAGTCTGCAGCTGAGATGAGCTGGAGAAGCTTCACACAGAGGTGAGTCTGAAGAAGACAATAGGAGATATTCCTCAAGACAAGAAGTGAGGGGAGACATGCCTTGTGAGAAAAGAGAGACAGGCACAAATGCAAAATTCATGAAAAAGCCTAGCTCAAATTGTACGTAGGGCAGGGGCAAGGCTGGAAAGGTGTAGGCTGGAGCAAGCATGCAGAAGCCTCAGGAAAAAAGGGAGGGGTTTGATAAATATTCCCGAGATGGAGTCTCTTGAAACTGAGCAGTGGCTGCAAATGGGCTTTGAGGAGAAGGAGAGGTGGGAGAGGGCTTCTGGCTCCCAGTATTGATAACTGGGCACGTGATGCTACCCTTCACAGACACGGGTTTGTGGAAAGGAACTGGCTGGGGTGCAGGAGGAGGGATGTTGGAATGAGTTCTTTTTGAAAGATACTGATTCTCTGTTCCTCTCTGTCAACTGCATCTAACCCAACCCACTACTTACAGGTGCAGGAAGTAAACACAATATTGGAGGTGCTGGGAGAGATGCTCTTGTCACAGAGCCTCTCCTTGGGTGTCATCTAGAGGAACTCTCCATTCAGTGGGAGTGGGTCTTCAGGTGAATCAGTTCAGAAGGGTTGGTCCCCACAGTTAACAAGAATCAGACAACATATCCAACAGCAATCCCTTCCCGTCCCCTTTGTGTTCCATTCTAGCTCATTTTCATGGCAATCCGAACTTGCAGTGGCTCTCAGGGGATGGTTTAATGATAGGATTTTTTTCTCTTTCTCTTTTCCCCACAATCAGGTGAGTAATAGAAAGAGGAGTGGTTTTAAGAAGGACAGGGTATCTGTGCAAGATTAACTGTTACTGAAAATCTAAATGCTGCCAATGTGTTTTGACAAGTGAAGCAGAAGTTTAGAAATTCTTTTGCACATCTGCAAGATTGACTGAATAAGTGGAGAGAGTGATTGGATGAAAACAAGTAGCTCCTACAGAGTCAACTGAATTGAATGGAATCGATCTGAATTGAGAACCGACCATTTGCAAAGCCCTATTCTAGGGGCTGGGGGGGGGGTGTACAGAAATGAACAAAGTGTGGCCCCCGCTGTCAAGGAATTTAATGTCCCAGGCTGGGTTACAAGCTCTACGCATTGTATTTAAAGCTGCTTCTAACAGGAGAAAGAGCCCTTCACAATGACCAGCCTCTCCAAAGTGTGACACAAACGTTTCCCTTTGTAGAAAACACAGCTCCTTTTGGAAGAAAAGTTGTTCTTTCATCTGACCATCAATAGACATGGCGTTTGCTAAGTACAGGGTGCCTTGCTGGGCACAGAGGGGGGTTTAAGATGGTCAGCCATGGGTCCTGCCCTCCAAGGTTTTACTTGTGAACATCTAAAGCCCCTTAATGTCAGAGGAAAGGCATAGCAACTTCAATATTTTTGTTAAAATAAACTCTCCTAGGATGACTTTTAATCCAGATAATGATTCTTAACAACAACTTATGTAGTTTAGGAGCTGGCACGGAGCCTAGAAGTCTCCCCTAATCTCACATCCATTTATTAAGAGCAGATCCAGAGAGATTGGTCTGCCCAACAACACACAGGTGGTCAGTGGCAGATCCAGAACCTTGACCTCATCTAGCCCTTGTTCTCTGTAGTTTATCTCTTGTATCGACAGATGCAACAATACAGAAGCAAAATTTAAACACAGACAGAGAGAGACCCAAGAGCACCCTAGGTAATGAGAAATTCTTGGCATCTCTAGGTAGGCTCCTTCCTTCAGGAAAAGAGATTTGCAACACTCTCACTTAAGGACATGTCTTTGCCAAGTTCATTAATAACATTCATAGATACGAAAAGAGAAAGTCTTCCAGCAAAGGTAAGAAGTATGAGACCCCATAAAGTTGCATTAGTGTCAAAACCAAGGAGAAGGCAAATAATTACAACTAGCAGCCACAGATTTTTCTTCCAACACAACTTGGAGATGAAGAATGGATGTGTTTTTCCTTATGAAATCTATAAGGCATGAGCTTTCATTTTACCCCCTTTCACTTTCCCAGCCCTGATGGTCCTTCCAGACCCTGCTCACCTTCAGCTCCTTCAGGACACCTTCCCTGACCCCTCTGGACCTTATCAATGGGCTTAAGAGATGATACAGTTAGATCAGGAAGGAAAAGATTATGATAACGAAGCAAGTTTTCTACTTAAAAAAATTCTCTCACATTTCTTTGAGTCCTTACTGTAGTCCTGAGGTCATTAGAGTAGTGTTATTGTCCCATTTTACAGACAAAGACATTGAGGCTCCATGATAGAGATGGAGTTAAGCCTCAAACCCAGGCATTCTATCTCTAAGTCTGGTGTTCTTTCCTTTGTGTTGCTCTGTCCTCTCCTTCACTCAATTTCTGTGACTTCAGGCATGTCTTCTGCATTGCCTTTTTTTTTCAGTTCTTTGTATTGCTGTAAAATACATATAAAATTTACCATCCTAACCATTTTTAAGTGTATAATTCGATGGTATTAAATACACTCATGATGTGCAACCACCACCACTATCCATCTCCAGAACTCTTTTCATCTTATAAAACTGAAACCCTGTCCCCTTGAAACACTAACTCCTCTTGCCCCAAACCCCTGGCAACCACCATCCTACTTTCTACTTCTGCAATTTTGACTACTCTAAAGTACCTCATAGAAACAGAAATATACAGTATTTGTCTTTTTGTCACTAGCTTTTTTCATTTAGCGTAATGTCCTCAAGCTTCATCCATGTTGTAGCCCATTCAAAATCACCTTCCCATTTAAGGCAGGATAATATTCCAATGTTTGTATGTACCACATTTTGTTTCTAGGAATTTGTGCATTTCTTATCCATTCATCCACCAATGGACTTTTGAGTTGTCTTCACGTTTTAGCTATTATGACTAATGTTTCTATGAACATGGCTATACAATTATGTCTTCAAGACCCTGCTTTCAATCCTTTTAAATATATACCCAGAAGTGGGATTGCTGGATCATATGATAATTCTATTTTTAACTGTTCAAGGAACCTCCATATTGTTTTCCACAGTGTCTGTACCTTTTTTACATTCCCAATAGCACTGCACGAGGGTTCCAGTTTCTCCACATCCTCGCTAATATGTATTTTGTTTGTTTGTTTGTTTTTAATAGTGGCCCTCCAGAAGGGAGGCCTCAGCTCATAGTTTTACTTTGCATTTCCCTGATGATTAGTGATGTAGAGCACCTTTTCATGTATTCATTGCCCATCCCCATATCTTCTTTGGAGAAATGTCCATCCAAATCTTTTACCCATTTTTAAAATCAAGTTGAATGCTTTGCTGCTTTTGAGTTTTAGGACTTTTCTGATAGTCTGGATATTAAGCATTTATTAGACCTGAGATTTGCAAATATTTTCTCCCATTTTGATGGTTGCCTTTTTATTCTGTTGATAGTGTCTTTTAAGACACAAAATATTTTGATTTTTATAAAGTGCAGTGTGTCTATTTTTTTCTTTTGTTCCTGTGCTTTGGTGTCATATTTAAAAATATCATTACCAGACCCAATGTTGTGATGCTTTTGCCCCATGTTGACTTCTAAAAGTTCTATTAAGTCTCACATTTAGGTCTCTGACAGATTTTGAGTTAATTTTGGTATATCATGTTAGACAAGGTCCAACTTAATTCTTTTGCATGTGAGTGCAAGAATGAAGGTCCAAATTCATTCTTTTGCATCCCACTATCATTTGTTGAAAAAACTATCCTTTACCCATTGAAGAGTCTTAGCATCCTTGTCAAAAATCATTTGGCCATATACACAAGCATTTATTCTTAGATTCTCTATTCTATTCCATTGGTCTCTATATCAGTTTATGCCAGTACCATACTGTTTGGTTTGTTGTAGCTTTGCAGTAAGTTTTAAAATCTAGAAGTGTGAGTTCTCCAGCTTTTCAGGATCATTTTGGCTGTTCAGGGTCCCTTGAGATTCCAAATGAATTTTGAGATTTTTTTTTCTATTTCTTGACAAAAAAAATCATTGAGATTTTGATAGAGATAGCATTGAATCTGTAGACTGCTTGGGATAGTATTGGCATTTTAACAATATTAAGCTTTATAATCCTTAATGAACATGGGATACATTTATATTTACTTATATCTTCTTTAATTGCTTTCAGCAGTATTTTGAAATTTTCATTGCACAAATCTTTTACCCCCTTGATTAATTTCTAATTATTCTATTCCTTTTAATGCTATTGTAAATGAAATTGTTTTCATAATTTCATTTTCAGATTGTTCATGGTTAATGCTTAGAAATACAACTGATTTTATGGGGTGCCTGGGTGGCTCAATGCATTAAGCATCTAACTCTTGGTTTTGGCTCAGGTCATGATCTCAGGGTCTTGAGATTGAGCCTGGCACCAAGCTCCATGCTTAGCAGGGAGTCTGCTTGAATTTCTCTCTCTCCCTCTCCCTCCCCCTGTATCCCTCTTCCTACTTGTGCTCACATGTGCTCTCTCTTAACTAAAGAATAAATAAAAATATTTGAAAAAAAAAGAAATACAACTCGTTTTTACTTATTGTCTTTGTATCCTGTTACTTTGCTTGATTTAGTTATTCATTAAAACTTTTTTGTGGACTCTAAGAATTTTTACATATAAGATCATATTATCTGCAAACAGAGGTAATTTTACTCATTTTCTGATTTGGATTTGTTTTATTTTTCTTTCTTGCTTAATTGCTCTGGCTAAAACTTTCAGTGCTCTGTTGAATAAAAGTGACAAAGCAGACATCCTTGCCCTGTTCCCGATCATAGGAAAAACTCCGTCTTTTATCACTGACTGTGAGGTTTACTGTGGGATTTTCATACATGGCTTTCAATATGTTGAGGTAGTTTCCTTTTATTCTTTGTTTTTATCACAGAAAAGTGTAGAATTTTCTCAAATTCTTTTTCTGCATCAGTTAAGATGATCTTTTTATCCCCTTCCATAATGTGGTGTATTATATTGATTGGTTTTTGTATGTTAAATTGTCCTTGCATTCCAGGAATAAATCACACTTGGTCATGGTTTAGAATCCTTTGAATATTCTGCTGAATTCAGTTTGCTAGTATTTTGTTGAGGATTTTTGCATCTGTGCTCATAAGGGATATTAGCCTGTGGTTTTCCTTCCCTGCAGTCTCTTTGTCTGGCTTTAGTATAGGGGTAATGCTGGTCTCATAGAATGAGTTAGAAAGCGTTCCTTTCTCTTCATTTTGTGGAAAATGATTGGTATTAGTTCTTCTTTGAATGTTTAGCAGAATTCACCAGTGAAGTCTTCAAGTCCTTTATTTGCTCTGAGATTTTGGATTCCTTCTTCTTCATTCTCCTATAGGTCTATTCAGATTTCCTATTTCTTCATGATTCCGTCTTGGTAGGTTTTGTTTCTAGGAATTTGTCCATTTCATAAGGTTATTCTTTGTTAGCATATAGTTAGTTGTTCATAGAACACTCCTATAATCATTTTATTCCTATAAAATCTATAGTAATGTCCTACTTTCATTCTTGATTTTAGTTATTTGTGTCTTCTTTCTTTCTTTTTCTTAGTTCATCTGGCTAAAGATTTGTCAATGCTATTAATCTTTTCAAAGAACCAACTTATGGCTCATTGATTTTTTTCTGTTGTTTTTCATTCTCTATTTAATTTACCTTTTCTCTAATCTTTGTCTTTCCCTTTCTTCTGCTAGCTTTGGATTTAATTTGTTCTTCTCTTTCTAGTTCCTTAAATTATAAAATTAGGCTGTTTATTTGAGATCTTTCTTGCTTTTAATGTAAGCACTTAGAGCTATAAATTTCCCCCTTGGCACTGCTTTTGCCATGTCTCATAAGTTGTGGTATATTACATTTTCATTTTAATTCTTCTATAAGTATTTTCTAACTTCACTGTGATTTCTTCTTTGATCCATTGGGTTTCTTTAAGTGCTCATTGTCCAATTTGTACAATTTTGTGAATTTTCCAGTTTTATTTCTGTTACTGATTCTGAGCTATCTCATTGTGGTTGGAGAAGTTACTTTGTATGATATTTTAATTTATTGAAACTTGTGGCCTAACATATGGTCTATTATGGAAAATGTTCTATATGCATTTGAGAAGAATGTGTATACTGTTCTTAGGTAGAGTGTTTTGTAGATGTCTCTCAGCTCTAGTTGGTGTATTGTAAGTCCCCTATTTTCTTATTTATCATCTGCCTGATTGTTTTATCCATTGTTCAGAGTGGAATAGTGAAGTCTCCAACTATTACTGTGGGACTGTCTGTTTCTCCCTTCAAAGGCTGTCAGTTTTTGCTTCATATATGGTCTATAGTTAGGTGTACAAGTATTTGTAATTCTTATATCTTCTTGCTATATTGAAACTTACTGATACATAATTTCCTCCTTTGTCTCTTGTAACTTTTTTTGACTTAGTCTATTTTGTTTGAATGCATTTTAATTTATTATTATTCTCATGCATCTTCTCTCCAAAATTAAATATGATCTATGAAATGCAGTTTTTTTGTATCACCAATATTTGTCATTGAATGAATAAGTGAACAAAGTACAAATGCAAACAGCTTTACATACAGAAGGCAACAATACATGAAAAAGCAATAGTGGGAAAACATAAGAGTCAGCAAATAGCTCAGAGATCTTGAAATTTAGGACTTGTGATCCTATTTGAATATATCAGTATATCATTTGTGTGAGTAAGCTATTTAACCGCTTTTAAAAATAATCAGTTCTTCAAGACACACAAACAGGCATACTCAATTGAATTTTCCATGTATGACTGTTTGAAGCATCTTCTTCTAAGTAGAAAAGAATGCTTTTGAAACAAAGTATTTCAGAAATTATATAGGCCAGATGGAAGCCATTGAGATGTCAGGCTATCCTTGTCTATTGTGTTCCCCAGTTGGTATTGGTTTGTTAGTGAAATAGTTGTATAACTTTAAAAAGAAAAAAAAAACTTTATAATACTTCTTAGTAATGGGCTCAGCCAGCCCCCAAAGTGACTTCTGGAACATCAAATTAGCTTTTGTGATAAATATTGCCGTGAAACCAGTAATTAGTTTCTAATGATCCTGCATTTTTCATCGGCTGTAAAGCCATAAGCAGATGAAGATTTTGGCTCCTTGGCAAACTCTTTTTGACACAGATACCTGGGAAAAGAAAAAAGAAAGATCTTTTGTGGTGCCCCAGGCCATAGAAATCTGGCAAGGAGCTCCTGTGCTTCCCCTCTGGAATGCACAGCAATTTATCCACCAATATTTTTAACTCCCTCCAAAATTGTGACTGTAAGCATTGCAGGTCAAGCTAATGAGTGAGTTTTTTTTTTTTTTTTTCTAACTCAGTCCTAAGGAAAAATAAAAAGGAGTGTCAGGCCTGTAGATGATTCTTTGGCCTGCAAAAAAAAAAAAAAAAAAAAAAAAAAGCTAAAGTGATAAACAGTAAACAGTAAGCCCTATGAAAGCAAGAGAAGAAAGTCCTGTTCCTTACTTAGATTTCATTTGATAAATTGGGATTTATCATAAGGACTTATTTGCTCATCTCATTCAAAAAAAATTTAGAGGATATTTTATATCCTAAACACCAGCCTAGTTGCTAGTATGCAAGCCTGAATCACATACTGTCCTGGCTCTTGCAAAGCTTATAATTTAGTTTTTGAGTGATGAGGTAGGAGAGAGGGATAAATAAAGCAATTGATGCAATATGTCCTGCATCATTATAGAAATTTCTCCAAGCACAGAGACAGAAGGAAAGAGCTACAATCTTTGCTATGAATGTTAGGAAAATTATAATGAGAAAGTGAATTTACCATTGAAATCACCTTAATGGATGAATAGGAATATTTAGGCAACAGAAATTAAGGTGAACAAAAATAAGATTGAAGGACACATTGTGAAACGGAATAGAAGTGCTTCTGGTGGCACGAGCAGGGGATGTCCATAAAAGTGACAGCAGGTAAGTTGCATAATGGGTTTCTGTAGTATCCATCCAGCATAAAGACTGACCAGTTGGTATTCCAGGATAAATATTAATGAGAACTCTATAAGCAGTCTGAGAACCAGTCACTAAGAACAGAGTCAACTCGGGCTTTGCTTTTAACAAGTAGGATATTCCAAATTCCTACTAACATCCCACTCAGAAATCTCTTTTTAGCTTTACATTCTCACCAGCATAAGTCTTGGCAATCCAGGAAAAACCACGAAAAAAAAAAAAAAAAACCACTGAATACAAACCAAGGGATGCTAAGTATATTTTTCCTTCTAACCTGTTCTGCTTTTTGACGTGGCATTTAATCTCTCTGAATTGCAAATTCTGTATCTATAATATGAGTGAGACCAACAGTTCTTCTTCTGGATCCCCTGATGAGCTCCAGAGGGTTCGTGGACACCCTGAAATGATATACAAAATCTTATGTGTATATACAGGTGCACGTCTTCCTGGGAGAAAACATGTAGTCTTTATGAGTTTTTCAAAGGCTTGATGACCACAAAAAACAAAACAAACAAACAAAAGACACTGAATTAAATGACCTTTAACTTCAGCTCAAAAGTTCCCTAGTTCTCTGAGCCTGTGTTCCATAGAAACTTAGTTGTAGGCCAGCATATCATCAACTTCTATAAAACAAGTAAACTAGTCATTTTTTAAAATTGTGCCATAACATATGAGAGCCTATCAATCATTTGTGAGGTAATGGGTTCTTAAACCAAATAACTTGCTGAAAACCACACAAAGATAGGCCGATGCTGCAATTTATCATCTGTACCAGTACATTTTTGAGGCGAAAGAGACACTAGATGATTGGATTCCAGAGCAATATGCTTACACGATGGATGTCCGAGGCAAACCAAACTGCTCCTTCCCATGCAAAAAGCAAATACAGGCAACCAACCAAGTACTGATCCAACTCAAAATTTAAGTTAGTTCTAGAGCTTCGGATGACTTCCTTCCCAAGATGAAGTTTACATTGGCTGTAATGCTCCCTGAGATTGATCGATTGTGAAACTTATTCCATTTTTGGAACAACCAGAAATTGAAGACCTTTAACAGAAGGACGTGAAGGTGGCAGATAGGAGCTGGAGAGACATCCCCTGGAGAACACTAGCAGTCCTCCATGCTCCATCTCACAGGATGACAGCACTTTCTCCTGATCACCTCAAGCATTCAGGATTTATCTGTAAGTTTTGGAAATCAGATTCACTACTGGATCCAGAAGTGACTGGCCTCAAGTGCAAAAGTCAAGATTCACAGAAGAAACTCAAAGGGACGATAAATAATATAAGAAAAATTATCCTCATTTGTGATCAGGAAAATGCACATTAAAGCAAAAAGTGATACCACTTTTGCTAATAAGTAGGCAAAACAAAATATTAGTAATAGTTAACACTGGAAAGAGGAGTATAATGTCTTAAATCCATATACCTCTGTATTTTGAAACTAATTATATTACTGCATTTTGTAATTTTAGAAAACTAAGTTAAAAATAAATGCAATGAAACAGAAATTAAGAATAGAGGAAAGCAAAAGAGAAAATAAAGGAAGAAGTAGGGGAAAACAGAGAGAAGGGGCAGAATCTTTGGAAAATATGAGCAGAGAGAAATTGCCAGTGACACAATAGTCATAGAATCCTTATGAACATGAACATATACAATCCAATTTGAAGTATTTTCATGCCTCTGATATAAACCTCTCCTTCAGGAAAGTCTGACACTCACAAAGATTTTGTGCAGTTGTTCTTGAAGCAGTGGGAGTAGGGGGAAAGGAGAAGCTCCAGACTGGGGACTCCAGCAGGATCAAGATTCAGGGAGAGGCAAAAGCTCAGAGCTAGAGTGACCATGAAAACCCAGGCTCCTGGGGATTTACAGAAATCTTGAGGAAAGCTTTGCAATCACCACAGAACATAGGAGAGGACATTTGTGGCAATTTCAAATCTCAAAAACCCAAATGAACCCAACTGATATCTTAGTGACATAGTGATATAAGAACTTCAGGAGTCCCTGTTTCACATTGTCTCTGTCAGGATTTCATTCATCTCTGTTCTAATCCACTATGTATTGAAGTTCTTTTTAATTCTCGGAGGGTGATTTTATTTCCACGCCCTTGGGCTGTGCTTCCCAATTGTCCCAATGCACCAGTCGTAGGCAGGGAATGCAAACGTTTGCCGTAATTAATAGCTCTTATTATCTTGTTTCCTGTAAGGCCAAAATCAATGGCAAATTAATAAAGTCACTTAAGGTACATATCTCACTGGTACCATCAGTTATTATGTGGATCTTTGAATTTTGCAAATAGAAACAATACCTGATGTTAACATAGCATCTCATGGAAGAGTTTGCCATGCACTTCAACATAGTAATTTGGTATATTTCTAAGTTGATATGTGACAGGATTGTACTCCAAGTACAACACAGGATACTAGAAGTATAAAGAGAATGCACCACTGTGAACCTGCTTGAAAGCAGGCAACAATCCACAGCTGGAGAAATAACATCCACCTAGATCAGGGTGTTACAGCACAGTAGATGATCCAAGGGGCCAGGAACACAGCTTAGCGGGGCCAATCTTATTTAGGCTGGGCTGGCTGATGTTCCTTGTCTTGGATACTCTCCACTAGCTCCCATCAGGCCCACTCCTTTCTCCCCTCTTTACTGTACCCCTCTAGGCTAACCCTTACAAACTGTTATCACCCAGGCTCACATAATGTCTGGTTCCTGGTAAGGTTCCTATGAGAGGCACACTCAGGATACTGGTGAGAAAGGGAAGGGGGTACAGAGAGGGGCCTGGGTATTTCTTGTCTGTTCCCTCTCTCCTTTGACAGTACAGCCTTGGCAAGGGCTCTATCTCTTCTCTGTGGCTTCTCTCCATGGCTCGACACCATATATCCTCCTATCCCTTCACACCTCAGGGTGGTAAGGGCTTCCAGCCATCTCTAATCTCTGGTATCTCCACCTGTAATTGGTTCTTTTTTAACTGTGCACATCTAGGTAGTGTTTATACTAACCCTATTCAATCAAGCATCTGAGTAGAAATCTCGACAGACTTTGCTCCATCTATGCTGAGACAAAGATCCATTTCTCACCTGTGCTCTCTATCTGTCATGAGTTAGCAGGAAGTAGTGATCAGGGTCTAAGGCTGATGGACACTCTGACTTCTCTGTATGAGGCCTCCATAAATGAGAGGTGGAGCTGAAAGATCTAAAACACCCTGGCCAGGAAGCAACACATGCAGTTTCTCTTTACAGTCCATTCACTACTAAAAGTCATGTTTCTGGCTCCACCTGACTACAGGTAGCTGGAAAATGTGGGAGTGTATATGGGTATTTGGTAAGCAATAAATGTCCCCCAACCCAAGGCCAAAGAAAGGAGTGGGCATTCCCATTCTGGGGAGGGTGCAGTAGTGATTTAAAGCAAATCTTCAGGGATTTGGAGAAATGCGGTTTCAGAAATCTACAATATTGTAACAGTGTTTGTGAGCACATGTTTTCATGTGCTCATAAGAGATATAAGATAACTCCAGCTGTGATATGTCAATAACTGGTAATGATAGCTTCTACAAAACCATTTTCCAGACCTGTGGGTTCTGTAGATTTTGAATTTTTGAAGATGATACTAGAAGTTGCTTAATATTGCAGGGAGGCTTTCCGTCTCAAAAATAAACATCCCTTACTTCATAATTTTGCTTGGGAATAGCCCTGATTATATTCTTCCAGTTATTATTCTCACCAACCACTACAACTCTTTGGGGGGTGATAACCCTGGGTAGAGACAGGTATAGTAGGCCTGAGATGACTTTATGTAATGGAGAAACTATCCCCATAGACTCATATCTTCTCTCTAACCCCCAAGGAACCACCTAAAGGAAAAGAATCGAGTTCACTCTGTTTTCCCCAAAACAAGAGATTTTAGTTCAGTTTAGCAATTACAATTACAGATCTCAAATATTCATGCAGTTGTTCAGTAAATATTTATTGAGCTTCTATTAGATGTCAAATGCCAGGCAAAGCTGTAGATACTGAAAATACAGCAGGAAACAGGCAAACACAGTCCTCCTCAACCTGCTCTCCTGGGAAAAACACGGGCATTAAATAATGAATCACGCAGTAAGTTTTTTGTGTCACAGATGTGACAAAACCTATAAGAAGAATTGCAAGAATGGGGCGAGAAACTTAAGAGGGCCGACCCAAGATCAGGAGTTTAGAAAGAGGTTGTGGAATAGGGTACTTGGTGACTGGTGACTACCAGCCTGGAATGAAACCTTGTTGTTCAGTGAGGCTGGGAAGGGGGGGAAGAGGGAGGAGTTGGGGGTGGTCTCATCTCTCCAGGGTTTCTAATGTAGAAAACACACACCTTTGGCGTGAAAAGCCTTGGCCTTGTCGGTTAGCTACTAGAGTTTCCCAAGCTGGAAAAAACCATTCTAGCAACTTCATGGCCAAAGTCTGACAAATAGACCCCTTGACCAGTGTGGGAAGTGGTCCTGCTTGAACTAAAGGGTCCCATCTCCACTTGGGCAGGCCCACCACGCCGGACCAGCCAGCAGGGTGGCCCACTGGAAATTGATTTGCCTGAGAGACCAGGTCCCCAGGCAGCTGAAGAGCCCCAGATGGAAGAGGGGCTCAGACAGACAAGTCCTTTTTTTCTTTTGGCCTGAGAGTAAATCTTCTATTCTTGTAAGAGAGAGGTGAGTACTTAGCAGACAGGAGAATAAGAAATAAAAAGCGAAAGGTTTACTTTCTACCAAAATCCTTAGGGTCCCCATAGACCCATGTATGGCAAAACATCCTACAAAAAGAGAGAGGCCGCATGCCCTTCTAAGGCAGGGAGAGGACACAGCACAGCCGGGGCATCGCGACGACCTGCGGTGGCAGTGCCCAGCAGTCACGGCGGAGCCCACGGCACCGGGGCTCCACCAGGGCAACTCACCTGCTGCTCGAGTCGTTGACAAGGCAGGTCCATACTCCTTGGCAGGCAGCAGAAGTCTCAGCAGCCGATATCAACGAAGGGGGCCAGAGCAGATGAGAAAAAAAATTGATGGACACCACCTGGTAGCTGACAGTAGTTATTCATGAGCACATGAGCGAAACCCCCTGAGAACTCCCAGGAATAATTTGAAGGGACTTTGTGAGGCACTGGATAACCTGCAATAATAAGCAATAGTAAGGGAAGCGAATGCCAGCAAAACACGGGTAATTAGTAGATAAGAGAGTGGATGACAATTTCTTTTGGTAACTTCACAAAGCACCTCTGGGTCAGAACTGTGGAGTGATAGGGTCTCAGCTATCCAAATTCCTCTTACAAGGACAAATTGGCAACCCAACACTTTCGAATCAATTTTTGGAGGGTGTCGGGGGAAATTTTCTACTGTAGAGGCAGAAAAAGCCCCATGACAGAGAAACCAGTCAAGAATCTAAAAAGAGTGAGTGTGTTGGGGGCCAGGGGAGACTATAGAATCAACCATAAAAAAGATCAGATGCCAGAATTTAAGGAAAGGAGAAAAGTCAGGGAATAAAGACAATGAACTCTAGGAGACCCGTTTTCAACCTGCTCCTGGGTTTGGTAGGAAGACTGGAAATGGGAAGAAAGGCTGAAAGACAAAGGAATTGGGAGGAGCTGGATGCTCTTCAAGCAGACAGACCTGCAGGCACTGGGATGAGCCAGACCAAGGTGTGAGGAGACCGGAAGATAGCAAGATGCCAAGTTGGCTGAACACAGATCCCTGCAGAGACCTCAGAGGCAAACGGGGCCAGATTGCTACAGAGGAGCTTAAAGAAATAGCAGGATTATATGGAGACAAGGGTTGGGGGGTGGGGAGAGAGATTTTAAAGAAAACTTCCCAGGAAAGGAGCTTTCCCTGTAAAAGCTCAGCTGAGACCTTTCAAACCTGGCCTGACCCCGAGGGCACGTGAGATAGGGATCCCGGGCCCCTTCCCACCATCCCCAACCCCCTCAGCCCCTGCCTTGCGCACAGCGCTCGGCTCACTGCCCTTCGAGGGTCAGAGTTCTTGCAGGAAGGCAACAGAAACCAACTCAGGCCCAGTTAAGCACAAAGTTGTGGTTTTCAGACACCGGTTAGTGTTCACAGAAACAACGAAACACCTGAAGTCAAACCAGATTTGGGGGACGATGTCCAAACTCCTACCACGGAACACTTCCAAGGGGAGCTCTGCTGGCGCCACCGGGTCCAGACGCTGGGGCAGGTCCCTCCAAGGCTCCAGGCTGCTGGCCACGAGCACCACTGCCCCGATGTCCCAGAACCAGAGAGAGGGTCTCCAAGGCCCCCCTAACTCCAGACTAGGCCGTGTCGGTGTCCTAGCCCCCGGGGAACCCGGGAGAACCAGTGTTTGGCACTTTCCACTTCCACTGGCTCCTCTGCCTGCCAGGAAGATCCACGAGGTGGTGGCCCCCCAAACAGAGGAGGATCCTTCAGACAGCCAGGGGCCGACTGAGGAGGGCCTGGCCTGTTAGCACCGGGCCTGACCACGAGCAGCCTCGCCGCGACAGGAAAGATCGCGTCCGTCCTGTCATTTAGGGTGGCCCAGCTCCGCACACCTCCTCCCCACCTATTCAGCCCCTGGTGCTGCGCGCTTCTGCTCCTCTTCCCCGCTGCAGGGCTTCGAGGGAGGCCTGAGTAGCAGCTGAGCAGTGCTGCCCACAGTCGCCAGGAGGAAGCAGGAGAGGGCGAGGGAGGGCAAGGGAGGGCGAGGGAGGGCAAGGGAGGGCGAGGGAGGGCAGGGGGGAAGAAGCTGTCTCTCCTCTGTGCCCAGGAGGGCCTGTGGCTTCTGCCCTCCCTAGCTTGAAGGGGAGGAAACAGGCTCTGTGAACATTCCCCAAAGTACAACTGTCCATCTGTTACACTTGGATGTAATGGGGGTGTTCTTTTTTTTTTTTTCTTTAATCATTTTGCTACATTTTACTGGTAGCTTCCATGCTGTTTAAGCAGGTAATCATCTATTCCTTAAAAACCCTGGCACGATCTATCAGAGAGTCTGCTTGGCTTTCTAATGAGTGATCATAATAGCTTGTGCTTGCTGGTGGCTCCTTTTTTGTTTTGTTTTGTTTTGTTTTGTTTTGTTTTCAGATTTACCAAGGTCTGATTTAATTGCCATAAACAAGGAAAAACAAGATCAAATTAACAGATGAAATCATAGGCTTTGGAGCTGATACATATTAATGAGCTCTTACTTTTGTGATCTGGCTAATAATGACCGCACACCTTGATAAAATTAGCCGAAAGGAAAACAAAGATACCAAGGCACTGCGTACTTGGATGCTTCCAGGCTGGGAAGCCCCCCATGCAGAGAGCAGCTTCCTGGGTGAGCCAGAGGGAGCGGGAGCAGGGCCTGCGGGACCTACGGGCACCCTTGCCCCCTCCTGAGCCCGCCGGAGGCGCCGGCGTTGCCCACTCCCCAGGCCGCCCAAGAAGCCGAGCAGACCCCCTTGGCAGTGCCCCAGTCTGAGAAATCAGACACAATATAAGCCACTCCTCGGTGGAATTCTCCTCAGTCCTTTTAACAGGCTTGCAGTATTTTACATCCGTAGGAAACCCACCTTTGAATTAGTGGTTTTGTTCTCTGAATTGTGCTTTGTATCTGCTCTAATCAAATTCCCTCTCACCCAGATAAGCATTAAATGTGGATCACATCAGAGGCGAACACTTGCAACTCCCTGCCCGCTCCTCGCGGAGAGGAGAACTTGCCTTTGTTATGGAAATGTTTCTCCGGAGCGAGCCTTGGCGGGGAGGCCCCACAGCCGCACGCACCCTTTCCGCCCCTGTCTGGCCGCACCGCTTCCAGCCCCGCCACTGCAGCTACAGAAACACACGCCATCGGATTTGTCAGCTAGCACCTGGGGGGTGGCACTGGGAAGCGGTGAAGGATGCCAGCTTGGAGTCTGAGAATTGGGGTCCCCCTCCCTGTCCTACCACCTGCAGCTGGGCATCTCAGCTAAGTCCTGCAACGTCACTAAGCCTCACTTTCTCCATCTGTACAATGGAGGTGATCGATATGTTTGCCTTCAAGGGCCGTTGACAACTGGATGAGTTAACATCCCTAAAGCACAGGGAACGGTTCTTAACACATAATAAGTACTTAAAATTTTCTGATTTTTACTGCACATGGTTTTTCTCCATTTTATCATTATCTCTAAATAAGCATTCTTGACATAGGTTTATACATTCAGGTGACGCCGTACAGTGGTGGTTTGCAAGTGGGGTCCTCATACTAGCATCATTAGTGTCTTATTAGAGAACTGGCTAGAAAAACAAATTCTCAGGATGCCTGGGTGGCTCAGTGGTTGAGCTTCTGCCTTCAGCTCAGGGCGTCCGTCATCCCGGAGTCCAGGGGTAGAGTCTCGAATCCAGCTCCCCACATGGAGCCTGCCAACCTCTCTGCATCTCTCCCTGTGTCATTCATGAATAAATAAATAAAATCTTAAAGAAAGAAAGAAGAAAGAAAGAAAAAAAGAAAGAAAGAAAGAAAGAAAGAAAGAAGAAAGAAAGAAAGAAGAAAGAAAGAAAGACAAAAGAAAGAGAAAGAAAGAAAGAGAAAGAAAGAAAAGAAAAGAAAAGAAAAGAAAAGAAAAGAAAAGAAAAGAAAAGAAAAGAAAAGAAAAGAAAGAAAAGAAAAGAAAAGAAAAGGCAAAATCTCAGGTTCTCCTACTCCAGGGGTTGGGTCCAGAAACCTACATTTTCACAAACTTGTGGGTCACTGGGGCACATACTCTAGTTTGAGAGCCATTAGTACAAGGAGAGTATGGTACAGGGAACTTCACTTAGAGGAAATGTTACCCTATAAATTTCACCAAAGATCTACTTTTTAATTTGTTGGCTATTTCTATTTCTGTTTCTGTTTCTGTTTCTGTTTCTGTTTCTGTTTCTGTTTCTATTCCTATTTATTGGGTTGGCATTTACAGAACTGACTTCAGTTGGCATATAATGAGAATGATAGCAAGCATGAAAATGAAATGAGCCATATTCTACTTCCCTTACATCTGAGCCTTTCCAAAACCAAGTTTCAGAGACAGTTAAAACTGTGCGTTCCATTTTGGTACCAAAGAAGAGAATCACTGAATCACAGCTCCAGCAGACCAGGGAAGTCTTGGGATAAATCAAAAAGACAGGAATCTATCTTCTCTTGACTCTGTTGGGATTTGGAACAGACAAAGAAGAAAAGGCTATGAAAAATGTAAATCTTTTTGTCCCAAAAGTTCCACAATACTAATGATAAACATGGGAGCAACTGCAATTTTTTTATTTTTATTTTTTTAACTGCAATTTTTTAAAATGATAAAACTACATTCTAAGGTCATAGACCTTTTGTGGGGTCTATGTGCACAAAAGATCGGTATTTATAAATTTGCCAGTCAGGGTTCAAAATACAAAAGTTCATGCTTTCTTATTAGGACCCATAATACTTTAGGTTCAACAGAGGAAAATTTGCAAGTTACAGTCATGAGAACTAGCATTTTGCCCTAAGCCATGATTTTGATCTAAATATGCTCTAATTTTAAGAGTCTTTTGTTTTAGAGATTGTGTTATTATTACTGTTAAGATAATAAGTGAAGATTTGTCTTAATAATTAGGCAAAATTAATGCTTTCTTCTATTCCCAGAAAGTGCCATGGAGCCTGAGGCAGCCGGTGCCACTCTGGGGCTATCCACAGATTTTACATCTTGAATTACTTGTACCCAACACTTGTAGCAAAAGTTCCTTTCAAGGAAGTTTGGCAACAATTATGTTCCCTGGCCAGGGCCTGACATCTGTCAATTCTATTACACTGTATGAGCTGTGACTGCTTTATGGAAGCAAATTGTGGCAACAGGAATGGGTCACATTACCGCATAGTCCCATCTCTTAGATTTAGAAGCCTTTAAAGATTAGAATTTCTCTGGCTTGCAGAACAATGTGCACGAAAACTAGGTAGGAATTACATAAAAGTCATTTTTCCCTCCACCTATATGTTAGCTGAAAGTTGTTTTTTTGTTTTGTTTTTTTTTGTTTTGTTTTGTTTCCTACTGGTGGTTTCAGCCTGTACCAGGACTATTGTTTGAAATTTAATTTCTCTCTACGTATTTTGGGATTTCTTTTCATTGCAATTTTTAGTATTCTAACGATATTAGCATAGTTAGGGTCCCCAGACAATATCCTGAATACATAAATTAGTTCATGGCTAGGCTCTTAGTAACTGGGAAATCCTGTTGGTTTGGCTTCAGTTATTAAAATAATGACAACGACAAGAGTCAGTGATGGCATAGCCATGAGTCACTGGGTAGCTAGATTCTCTCCTGTCTCTAGGAGGGCAGGGAAATTAGAACAAGGTTCTAGAAGATTGATAGATAGGTCATTTAGGCCTATTTAGGCCTTGATCAAGGACCCAGTTAGTGAAGAACAGTGGAAAGCAAAGCAAGAGTGAACAGTGATGAGACATTAATGATAAACACCAGAATCTCAGGCAGGGCTATAGACTGTGTCCTTCCACAGGTTGATTTAAGAGGTGGGAAAACATGTCACTGGTCTCACAACCTTCCCCTTCCTCCCCGTGTTAGCTGTTTCCTTCTCTTTATTAGACACAAGAAGCAGAAAATGCTGCAGTTATGTATGGGGATGGTGGAATCAGGGAGACATGGATCAAGATCTTGGTTTGTACTGTCATTTATAGTTATGCCACGTTGGGAAAGTCTCTTAACTTCTCCAGGCTTCCATTTGTCATCAGTCCAGGTGAGAATTTGATGAGTGTCATCTTGGCACAGAGTAGGCACTCGGTACCATGCTTCCTCTTCCACCAAGCCCTGCTCTCAGGTTATGAATAAAGTGGGCAACACTAGCAGAGAGGCTGAGCAGAGAGTTGCTGATCGCTTCTTTGTCTCTACCCATAACCTTCTTGTATGCTTTTCTGATTACTTTTGTTTCTCTTCTTTTCTTTCCTGCATCATGATGGTTGGGTTAGGCAGCATAATGCCCCCCCGCCAAAAAAAAAATGTCCATGTCATAATGCCCAAAAGTCTCGAATATGTTACCTTACATGGTGAAAGAAATTTACAGATGTGACTAAACTGAAGATTTTGAGACTGAGACATTATCCCAGGTTATCTGGGTGGGCCCCATGAAATCACAAGTGTCCTTATAAAAGGGAAACGGGAGCTTCAGGTCAAGGAAGGAGATGTGATAGCAGAAGCAGAGAGAGATTTGAAGATACTATGCTACTGGCTTTGAAAATGCAGGGAGGGACCACATGTCTAAGAATGTGGGAAACCTCTGGAAGGAGGAAGAGGCAAGGGAGTGGATTCTCCCCCGAGAGCCTCCAAAAGGAAGGCAGCCAGGTCAACATCTCGCTTTTATCCAAATGAAACCCATTTTGGACTTTTGGCCTCTAAAACCGTAAGATAATAAACTTGGATTGTTTTGAGCCAAAAAGTGTGCAGTAACTTGTTACAGCAGCAATAGGAAACTAATACGATGTATGCTGTTGTATAATTCAACATTGCAGTAAAAAAAACTACAAAGAGAAACAACTCTCCACCCAGTATAACTGACAGACTGATTTGTTAATTCCAGCAGTTCTGTACACTGCTCCAGTTTGGCCTTCAAAGAAGATGTATTGAAAGGAAATTTTTATTTAAAAGTGAGTGTGATTCACTTGGGAGAAGTAATCATGTATCAGAGGGGAGAACTAATTGCCTGGGATTCATTTTAAATATGGGGGAGGAGGGTTGAGTTGATCTTACATCTTGGTTTTTAAATCATTTTCAACGATTAGATTGTGGTGTTCATGGAGGAATTTACCAGAACATAGTCAACCCCTATCATTCAGCCTTCACACAGTATGCTGGAATGGGTTGAAAAAAGTCCAACAGAGCAAGCAAGCTGAGGAGAATCCTCTGGATTTCAGGCTACCACTTAGTCCCCAAGTCCCCCTGTGATGCTACAGGGTAGCATCACAATGCAACTGCCTAGTTGCTCTATGTTAAGGTTCAATCTCGCTCTCAAGATGTTTTTGCCTCATTTTGAACTCCTCTTTACTCTTCTGCCTGGCTCAGAGTCACCTGATCTCCACATATTTTCATTATTTACTGATGCTTTCTTTTTCAGTTTTTTTTTTTTTTTTTTTTTTTTTTTTTTTTTTTTTTTTTTTGTGGAGTGGCAGAGAGGAGCCTTGCCAGAGACAGAATCTAGGACCCTCTGACTAGGTCTAAAATACCAAGTCCAAAGATTGAAAACTGAGCCCTGAGTAACAGATTTAATCCCTAAATAACTGGCCAGATTTTGTTCTCACCAAAAAAGGGAAAAAATTAACCCACAAACCTCAGAGTTGGAGACCCATTTTCCTCTACCAGAAACAACTACAAGCTACCAATTTATAGCCCATAAAAATACATTACATAGATTACAACCGATCCCACCTATCAGGGTGCCCACTGCCTGGTGGGATCTTGGCCAAAATGGTCGGAGTTTTTGTAAAATCCCCTGCAAAAGCAGTGACTCACAACTTGGACGAAATGGGCTTAGGTCCACTAGCAAACCTCAAGGAAGGGGATGATGTTACACTCCTTTCTTTAACAAATATGCAGTAAGTGCCCATTATGCCTTGTGGGGAGACATTTTGGGGAACAAGTCACATCTGGAGACTCTGTGTCTTGAAAGTCTTCTCCATTCTTGATCCTCATTCCTCAAACTCCCAAGATAAGCAACCTTCCTCACAGTTCACTCCCCTGGCCAATCTTGTCTTGTGTGAGAGCACCTCCCAGTCATTTCACAAACATGTTCCAAGTCCAGGGAAACCTTTCTTCCTCCCAGAGATGAGGGAGCTGAAAGGGCCCCCAGTCCCTAAAGGGAGTGTGAGGAGCCTGAGCCCTTCCACCTGCCCCCCGGGGAGGGCATCTCTCCCAGCACCCATTCTGCTGGTCGTTGCAGCTCCCCTCCACACCCAGCCCACTGCAGGATTCCAAAAACAGATCCACTCGGAGTCTGTGCAGATTCACCCAGTCCTGGAAGAGGTTCTGGGCACGTGGAAGACAGCCTGGCTTCAGAAATGTCTTGCAGACTGTAGCTGTTAGGGCTTTCACATCAAGAAACAAGGGGGGAAGGGAAATTAAAAAAAAAAAATAGGTTGGGGTAGGTGGGGCCTGGATGGGATTTGTTCAAGACCAGATTTAAAACATTCTGCTCTTTTTGAAACAACTTACTTTGTAATCATTGCCTTGGCGTCTGGCCCTCTCTCATTTAACCTCGTCTGCCTGACTTTAAATTCATGGAACAGATTTTCACTGCCTTGGACTCCAAGCAGTTGGCTGGTAGAGTGTTCTTGGATGTTACCAAAAAAAGGCATTTGATACCATTAATCATATTGCCATATGTAATAAATTGGCCGCCTATGGTACATCGCCTAAAATTGTCACATGGTTCCAATCAGAGCTCTGCCAACTGAAAGGGGTTACTGGAAATTCTGACTCTCCCTTTCAAGCACGCCTGCTCTGGGTTCCACGGCCCCTCCTGCTCGCGCCGCACATTAATGACCTGCTGGCTCATCGCATGCACAAAGGCCAGTCCTTAGGAGGACGCACGTGTCCGGGGGTGCCACTCTATGTGGGCAACAACCTGCGTGGTATCCAAGTCACATCCTGACAATCTGTCTTTGACAGCCAGATGACTTGAAGGTCAATCCGACATCACTTAATTTGCTGTTTTCAATCTGCCTCTACCCCGATTCTTTGTCAACCTTCTTCCCAGGCCTCTCCCCTAACTTTCTGCATCTATTGGATTTAGGGGAGCAGTGTCCCCCCAGCGGGAATGCTGTTGTCCTCATCTTGGCCCACGGGAGGGGTGCCTGCCCCACTGCGGTGGGGACGCTCTAAATCCACTTGGGAACAATGGTTTCAGCACCCGGGAAGAGGAGGTGGACGGACTGGAAAGTGTTGGGAGTATCCTGCAGCCACCACTCGCGGCCTTAATGAGTTACATTTGCCCATTAGGTTTTCCTTTCTTTGTTTTTGCTCCTCTTTTCCCTCTGGCATCTTCAGGCTGATTTACGGTAAATAATAAGGAACTAAACATTTTCCCCAAAATCAGACCGTTGTTCCCCTTGGTTTTGAAACTTTGAAAGGCCTTTATGAAATGTTTTGGAATTCAACCCCAATTTGGGGTGGGGGGGGGATGGAAAATCCTGTGCGCATGTTTTAGATAAAATTTGTGTGAGTATACAAGATGTTTTGCCTGTGTGCGAGCATACGTGCACATGTGCCCCTTCTTTGTGCACATCTGTATGTGCAGATTCCAGCTGGGGCCAGGTACTGAAATCCTGAAATACAGTTTTTGTCTCATTTCCAGCAGCTCTAAAGCAGGAAGTACAGGAAATCTTAGTCACCACCACCCCCAACCCCCAACTCCTGAAAAAAAGTTCTGTTCTCGTGAAATTTGCAGGCTGATCTTTGCAGACCCCAGAGGTTCAGGCAGTTTGGGTAAGGTTCATATAAACATCCCTGTCACCATCTGAAACCCATAAATAAGGCCATTGTGGGGGGCGGGGGGTGAACCAAGTTTCCTCCCTTTTTCACACCACATCTACATCTTTTATCTTCAGTAAGACATTGTTCAGCGGAGTAGGAGAGCATTTGGGGAGAGGCTGAGCAAAAAGTTAATAGGTGGCCTTAAAAACAAGAGCTCCAAGTGAAACACAGAGCTAGTAGTGTGCTCCTATTCACAGAAACCCAACCCAGGTTCCAAAGTGCCTGTGAGAAAGGGAAGGTCTGGCATCCCCGCTGCTTTGACCAAGTGCCGGCCAGATCAAGACCAAGGCTCTGTTGATCTTGGTCTTTTCCCATATAGGTGGTACAGTGCACATGTAACAAGTTTGACCTCTGCTTCAGAGGAAAACAAACAATAAAAGGGAACTAAATAGCAATTTCTGAAGAGTTAGTGGTTACTTATATATCCCCTGAATTGGCAATACTCTGGGGACACATGAAAATGCAGCAATACACCCAACTGCACAAAGAATCCCCCCAGTCATTGGCTGTAGCAAAAAGTTTAAGTCTAAATATTCATCACTTATATATTCTGGCCTTTGTTACAGATCTCCGGTTTGAAGATACAAAATGACTGGCTTTCTCTATTAATTGGTTGTGTTTTGGACTGACAAGGAGATTCTTGCACAGCCCTAGATGTACTTACACAGAATTAATCAGATTTGGCACTCTATGGTGTCACACTTTACAAGAACTCAAAGCTCTTGCAGACGCCCTTCCCTTCTCCTCACGTAATCAATATTTATTGAGCATGTGGTGAAACCGGGGGTGGGGGATGGAGATGAAATCTTCTCTGCCCTGGAAAATCACTGATAGAGTTTAGTTCAAACACACACACATAGAGTTGCATCCTGTAATTGAATGTGTTTTGTGTGTTTTTACTTGTCCCAAAATTCATTTGAACGTATATTTTGTTTTTAAGTTTACAGTATTGCAGGAGCCATGCGCTTTCTCTGACCTACTCTACAAGCACCTCTCTTGTTGGGGTCATTTGTATCTATGGCCAGTGGGCTACGGTCATTGCTGATGGGACCATTCAGGCTGAACACTTGATGAGAGGGAACAGGAGTATGCATGGCTGAAAGGGAGATGAAAGAGTAGTCAAGGCAATCCACGAGGAGGACCCTCATGGACATCGGTGTCATACGTGGCTAGTGGCTAGCTCTTACCTTTTTCCTCCAACTGTTTGGTGAAGCAGTTGTCAGGAAGCCAAAGAGAATGACACAGCCTTTTTGCCGATTCAAGTGTTAAGTAAGGAAATTGAGTGGGTCATATTAAGTGGCCTATAGCTGAAGCTGGGTGTGCCAGTCATTTGTTCTGGGATCGGAGCAAAAACTGAAAGCTAAGAAAGGCTTTAACAAACCTTAGTGCTAAAGGATCATATCATGATCCAAGAAGAAACCGTAAGCCAAGACAAATTTCAGGAGGACCTGGAAGGAGCACCCTAATAAAGCAAAGGTCGGGAAATGTTTTCTATAAAAGGCAAGATAGCAAATACCGTAGGCTTTGCGGCCACTTATGGTCTCTGTCACATAGTGGGGTGTGCGTGTATGTTTTACAGTCTCTTAAAAATATACAAGTCATCTTCAACTTGAGAGTGCTCCAAAGACAGGACACACACTGCATATGGCTGGTAAGCCAGATTTGCCCAGCAGGTAGTAGTATGCCAACCCTGTAAACTTCTATTTAACAAACATTTGTTGTGCACCTATTATGTGTTAGGCATTGCACCAAGAGTAGAACTATCTAGATAAATGGTTTAGCCCTGTCATCAAGAAGCCTTTAATTTTATATGCTTTAGCAATTCAGCAAAGTGTAGAGTTAGCTTCAACTAAAATTCAACTGGCACCGCCATGTAATTAGTTTCTCATCTTAATCATGGTTTAATCATCTTGGTAGCTCTATCACCTGGCACATAGAAGATGCTCAAAAAACATGTTAAAAGTACACCAAATTTTTACCTATAGAAGCTTGCTCTATGCAGTTTTTAACTATAATGCATGGCAATATTATTTAAGAAAGTTTTGTGTTTTTTTATCGAAGAGTTTACTAAAGCATTGTCTCTTCTAAGTTGTTTCTTCCTTTACGTACCTTTTACTTATCCCAGATCTTAAGTCACTAGAATAAACATGCGTTTCCATACGCAACATACCTACACAGACCTAGGTAATAGAGCTTTCCTAAAGTACAAATTTAATATTTTTTTTACCAGTTCCAAACTTTCAATTCACTATTTAGAAGCCTACAAGAAACAAAATTCAGCACGTGATTATTTTTTATTCAATTGCAAGATTGCAAGAATAGACTGTTTCCTTACAAAATATACTCATCATTCACAGATGTAGATGTGAACTTGTTATGCCAAGATGAGACAGATGTGGTTCTATCCACTTGGGGACAGGTGCTTCATTTATTCCTTCTCTGACGTTCTTCTTTTCTTTATATAGATTTCTGTTTCTGACCTATATCACTTTCCTTCCACTGAGGAACTTCTTTTTAACATTTCTTGTAGGACAGACCTACCGGTGATAAATTCCTTTGGTTTTTGTTTGTCAGAGAACATCTTTATTTCTCCTTCAGTTTGAAGGACAACTTTGTGGGATGCAGAGTTCTAGGCCGGTAGTCTGTTCATTTTAACATCTTAAATATTTTATTCCACTGTCTTCTTGAAGGCATGCATGGTTTCTGATGAGAAGTCCACTGTATTTATTATCCTTCTTCCTCTATATGTACAATGCTTTTTCCCCCCTCTCACTTCTTTCAAGATTTTTCTGCCTTTGATTTTTGGAAATCTGAATGATATGCCTAGGTGTAGATTTTTTGGAAAATACTGATTCTTGCTCTCTGAACTGCCTGGATCTATGGTTTGGTGTCTATCATTAATTTTGGAAAGTTCTCATTATCACTGCATATTCTTTTCTATTCTATTCCCTCATGCTTCTCCTTGATATTTTATACTCTTGAAACTTATCTCACAGTTCGTGGATGGTCCATTTGGGTCCCCTCCCCCCATTCCCTTTTCCATTTGCATTTCTTTATCCCCCTGCTCACTGATTCTTGCCTAGGTTGTGTTGAGTCTCCTGATGAACGCTTTGAAGGCATTCTTTATTTCTTTTATAGTATTTCTGATTTCTAACATTTCTTTTTTATTCTATCTTAGCAATTCCATCTCTTTGCTTACATTACCCATCCTTTCTTGTATGTTGCTTACTTTTTTTCCACTAGTGCCCTTAACATATTAATCACAGCTATTTAAATTCCCTGTCTGATAATTTCAACATCTGTGTCATATCTAAATCCAGTTCTGAGGACTGCTCTGTCTCTTCAGGCTATGTTTCCACTTGCTTTTTGGCATGCCTTGTAATTTTCTGTTGAAAGCAGAAAATGTGGTATTAGGTAATAAGAACTGAGGTTGATAAGCCTTCAGTGTGAGGGTCTATTTTAATCAGGCTGGGAGTTAGACTGTTTAGTGCCATAAATGTCAGAAATTCAGATTTCTCTAGTGTCCTTGTTTTGGTCTTTCTTCCAGACTTTGGGCTTCCCTATGTACTCCTTCTCAGAGAGTCTGTATCTTACAGCTTTCTCAACTGCAGGCCACTGTTATTATATTGGAGTCTGTTGGTATGGTGGCAAGGAGTGGAAAGGGGAAACATTCTATAATCTTACAACCAAATCTAAGTGCTTGTGTTTGTGTCTTGGGGCTATGACCTTCACTAGTGACTTTCCAGTGGTGTAACTTCTTTCCACCTGATCTTTTCTCCCTCTCCTGGATGTGCCATCCTCAATCTACCTCCTTGAAACTCTGACATCTGTTGACTCTATTCCTCACTCCCACTCCCTTCGGTAAAACAGGAAGTCTACAGGATGCTGGAATGGGAGGAATGCCCTTTCCTTGACTGGGATAAAATGTTGCTAAAGTCCTTCCCTCTGAAGTATAGGCCTTTATCATGGAGAAATCTCTTGGTGTATGTCTCAATGATTATTTTTCCTCTCCCCATGCCAAAGCCATGAGGGGATCTTTCTCAGATCTTCACCATGGAAATCTGGTGAGGTCCTTAGAGGTGACATTCACAAAAGTGTGGAGTCCCTTAAGACTGAGTCCTCAGGAATTTGTCACTCTCAGGCTAATCTACACTCAGCCTCCTGCAATTCATCAAAATTACTATTTCAGTGTTCTTGACAGTTCATGGTTCCAGCAACTTTGGGAACCAGTCAACAGATCTCAGCTGTATCTCCCTGGAGCTGTGCGTCTTTCCAGGTTTCAGAATGGAGGTTTTCTTGCAACCTCATCTTTCTGTTGAGCACAAGAGATGTCATTGCTTTGCAGTGTGGTCCAGCTTTTTTCTTGGTGTCAGGATGGGATTGGCAAATTCCAGGCTCTTCATGTCGCATCTTAAACCAGAAATAACAAAATGTTTTCATGAATAGATGTATGAGCAAATAAATAAAAGTAAAAACCCCATCTTCAAATCAGTCTCAAGGTTTGACTTTTCTATGACAACTACAGACCAGGACTGAAGTACCAGTGCCAACAAATTGCAGGAAATTGTCTAAGAAGCAAGCAACTATAGTCTCAAAATGGCGTAGAGAAATAACAAACTTTTTATACATTTCTTATACTCATCTTTACATATAAGAGGATTCAGTGGGATGATTGCATTGATGTGTGACTTCAACTCCTACATCTACTTAGTTATAATTTTTCTATACTCAGAAAGTACATCATCCTCATCACCAAGCAATTATGAAGAACCTATGATGTTCTAGAGTTATTGGATATTCACAAAAGATGTGATCAGTGAGTCAGGGACTAGAATGTCAGCTAGAGATGAAGAAGGTATGAATAAAGAGATTAAGTAACAGAAATTTGTATAAAAATAATGGATTTTCATGTATTGCTGGAGGATGCACATTGATTCCATGGCATGTGCAATATTTTAAATACTTATATAGTTAATTTATTGAAGTACGACTTTATAATTAAATATTAATTAAAAATAAATAACTCAAGGCACTATGTGTTAAGTACCAAATGAGTGGTAGAGGAAATTGCAGCACAAGATCGAAGGAGCTGTATATATGCAGTAGGTAGCTGGGTACGAGTCATCATCCCCCGTTTGCAGGACCCAAACATTATTTTGTTACATTAACTGGCACTACTTAATCTCAGTTTCAGCTGAGCTCCTCCCCACCAAATATATGTCATATTATAAAGTGAGGTTTGAGACCATCCAAGCAAGACTTTATGTGATCCTTTGCTGATTGCTACTTACAGTTAAGAAAAGAAATTAAAGAGGCCAAGAAAAAATGTGATTAAAAGAACCCCAAACATCCTTATCTTTCCACCAAGAGGAAGGTATAGAAGGTTATCTGGGTTTTACCTGAATAGGTGTTATAATAGGATCTCCAGCAGCTTAATATGTCCATGCAAAGAGTTCAAGGACCTATTGGGATAATGTCTAATTAATGCCTGGAAAATCTAAAGTCTGAAGACTCACAGTTTAGTGTTCTACCAATATGAGATCGTCATATTTTGCAGATTGCCTGCAAAGTTGTAGTGACGTGAAGCAGGGGTTAACATGGGATTCCTAGGGCTTAAGGAAAGAACCATAAGCAACTTAGAAAATATGTGTTCCCTACATGAGAGAAACGGAGATAATTCTTAAGAACACCCTATGAATGTGTTCTGATACAAAGGGCCAACTTGAAACATTACCAATTCCAGGGATTGCCTCTGCCACCTCATAACAAGTACATAACTTTGCACTTATTCCTTCCACCTGGGATGCCTCTCCACCAGGTATCTATTAGCTAACATCCTCATCCTTTTTGGGTCTTTAATCAAAAGACATCCTATCAGTGAGGACTTATAAGGCGACATTGCCTAAAGGTGCTGATACTTTATGTTCCTTTTCCCTACTAGATTTTTCCTGTTAGCCCTTACTAAATGTTGCACTTAGACATTTGTTTTATTGCTTTTCTTGTCCACTAGATTGTAAGCTCTACAAGTGCAAGAATTTTTGTCTATGTTGTTTACTACTGTATCTTCAGGACCTAGAATATCACCTAATACACAGTAAGCATTCAATAAATATTTACTGACTGACTGACTGACTGACTGAATGAATGAATGAATGAATGGAGAAGTAAACAAATTGACAAGGTCTATGAGAGACAAAAGTAAATGACTTTCTGAATATTCTCCATGAGTATTCTTTATTTAATATGCTTGATTATGCTAGCTTCTGATAACCTTGTGGTGCTTAGAATGGTATATTACACATAGATCAAAAAGTGTAGGTAACTGGAAATGTCAGGAACACTTCTTGTGGGAGCTGGAATTCAAACTAGGTCTTAATTGATAGGAACTGAGAGACACAAAAAAAGGTCTTTGAACAAGAGTAAAGAATCAAGAATGTCTATGAACTATGAATAGATTCATTTGTCTAAACAGAGGATTGTGTAGAGGAAATAAGCCTTTGGAAGGATACAGAGGGTATGCAGCCACAGATGACAGAAGGCCCTAATGCTATCCTAAACCTATGTGTGGAGCTAGCCTTTGCACGTAGGTATGAACTGGCTTCAAGTTAACAGAACATGTCAGAGATAAATGAGTCGAGGCTGAGGATCAGACTATGGACCAGAGACATTGAGACCTCTTGTAGGATCCTAGCCAATGTGGGGTTGTCTGGTGACCAATGAAGGCATCTGTGAGGTCCATCATGAGATTGGGTAAGGAATTGGAATAAACACACTATATGGTCCTTGCCTCTCCAATATTTTATGACTGTGGTTTTGCTTTCAAGCAGAATCTTTCAGGGCGTGGAGAAAGGTGTTGTCCTGGGAACCCTGCTGCATTCTAACAGCCTTTGAGACTCCCAGCCTTTGACTGGCCAAGGCCAGGGAAGCCAGTCATTGCATTGTTCATAGGAAGAAGAAGGTAAAAGACCTTACCTTCTTTCTGCTTTGGGCCGGCTTACCACTGTGTCTATTTGCATTTGCTTCTGTGACTTTTGCTTAGATGTCAGCTTTACTGTTGACCAATAAGTTCTTTTACACCCTGACTCAAGACAGTTTTCTCAGTTCCAAAGTTTTCTGTAGTCTTTGACCAAGATCATCATTACATTCTGCTCATGTTAGGGTAGGACCACTTAGCTTGACCTTGCATTTTCTTCTCAATCCTTCCTTGACTCATGCATAAATGGACTTTTTGTCCTCATCTTTAATTGACTGCTGCTTATAGTCAAGCTTACCATCATTTTTTTTTAAGATTTTATTTATTTATTTGAGTGAGAGAGCATGCAAGCACAAGCAGGAGGAGAGGCAGAGGGAGAGAGAAAGAGAGAAACAGACTCTCCACTGATCAGGGAGCCCAATGTGGGGTTGGATTCCAGGCCCTTGGGATTATGACCTGAGCCAAAGGCAGATGCTTAACTGACTAAGCCACCCAGGTGCCCTTACCATCATTTCTGATGAGTCTAGGCCTGTCTGAGAATTTTCACTTGTTAAGTGAGACTCATTGTTTTGTTTTCTAAATCTTTTGGCCAAAATCTACATTGACCAGACCCCGTTTATTCTCTTTTCAACAATTATCCTTTATAGGCCTTGTCACAATTATAGATGTTTGTTATAATACAAATATATTTATCTGTATGTGTATTTAATAGCTATGTGTTCCCTAGTCTATAAGTAACATGAGGTCAGAAGAATGGCTCTTTCGTTTACCACTATGTGCTGAGCACCTAGAACAGTGTCTAGACCCTCAAATATTCAATAAAAAAATGTGTTATTGAATATATTCCCTAAAGGATAAATATCCCTTTTACCTCCTTTACCTAAACAGGTTGTTTATTTTATGGCCCTCTTCCTACCTCTGCCAGCCTATTCCTTGCTTATGTACACTCCCACTTCTTAAAATTTGACTACAACACAAAAGGTAAATAATTATAGCATAAATCATAAATAAATGTTTTTTTTAACAGAAAAGGGAAAAATGTAAAAAGTATCATTTTTAACCACCACAGATCCTTCACCACTTTCCAAATATAGTCCATCAAGAGAAGGACCCAGAACATTCCTTGAATAGTGTTCTGAAGCTCACTGAGCGTGGACTGGGATAGCTGGAAAGAAGAGGGGAGGCTCCTAAATCCAGATCCTCTCAGAAAAAAGGCACTGGGGCATCTGGGCGGCTCAGTGGTTGTGTCTGCCTTTGGCTCAGATCATGATCCTGGATTCCTGGGATCGAGCCCCACATCACTTCCCCTTAGGGAGCCTGCTTCTCCCCTGCCTATGTCTCTGCCTCTCTCTGTCTCTCATGAATAAATAAATAAAATCTTTTTAAAAAGGAAAAGAAAAGAAAAAGGCACAGCCCTTGATGGTCTTTCCCTCTGGGATCTTCAGACCACCAAAAAAGAGGGCTCTTCTTTCTGCCTGGAGTTGTTATGTATTTAATAATTGTCTTAGGGGTCTGAGGAATTCATAACTCATCTTGAATCTCATGTCCTAGCACATGGTTGGTGTGGAAATTCATTTCTCCTGTGGACACATGAATTACTTCAAGGCCCCTGAAGTTGGCAATCTGTCTATAATCTCTTTAAATCCCTTTCCTGCTTTATCAGAAATGGGTAAGAACTGTATGTGTGTCACCTTCTTTCTGACTGAATAGTTCTTAGTTCCCGCAACTAGCAGTATTTCTCAGCTGCCTGGGCACTAACAGCACATAAACTTGGGCCGAACTAAGACCAGGTCTCCCAGGTTAAGAGATAAACTTCTCACACCTTCGGAATGTCTGATTCTGACTCATGTAGGGGCTCTGTTCATTCTTCTCAGTTTGAGAGCAACATACCTACAGCTCTTTCATGTAACGTTCTGTATTTTTTTTTAAAGATTTTATTTATTCATGAGAGACACAGGCAGAGGCACAGGCAGAGGGAGAAGCAGGCTCACCACGGGGAGCCCAATATGGGACTTGATCCCAGGACCCTGGGATCACAGCCTGAGCCAAAAGCAGGTGCTCAACCACTGAACCAGGCAGGCATCCCTAAAGTTCTGTATTTTTAAGTGCTATTGGATTCCTTCTCATTTCTATGTTGCATGTTTACTGAAAACTTAATAAATTACTGACACAAATTCTAGGGAGGATTTCTTCCTCAGACTGGTGTATGGCAATGACGATTCTGATACCTGTGCCTCTCCACCAGAGTTTCTGATGTAACTGGTGCATAGTCAAGTCCAGGCATCAGAACAGCTTAGAAAGTATCCAGGTGATTCTAACAGAGGAGAGAACTGTTGATCTAGAGAGGGACATCTCAAAATTTAACATATATGAGATTCACCTGGAAATCTTTTGAAACTGCAGCCCCAGTAGGGGTCTTGGGTAGAGCCTGAGGCTCTACATTTCTAACAAGCTTCCAAGTGATGCCAGTATTTCTAATCCACAGACCACATTCAAGTAACATGGTTCATTGAATAAGATATAACTATTTAAATTTAAATATGAAGTTTTATTACTCTATGAAGTAAAATTAAATGAAAGTAAAATTGCAGATCCTCAGTCATATTAGCCACATTTCAAGTGCTCAGCAGCCACATGTAGCTAATGGCTCTTGTCCTGAACAGGGCTGAGTAAAAAAAAAAAAAATTCTGTCATAGAAGGGTCTATTGGACAGTGCCACTCTAGCCTCTTCATTTTCTTGTACTTCAGTTTGCAAGAGATTACATTGGCCAAGCCTATGGCTCCTGTGTTTCTGTAGCACCTGAGAGCTTTAGTAGCACATGTATTTTGTATGCATTTTTGCTTTGGACTTTTAAAGGCAAACTTCTTCCCTAAGAGAGTGGGAGGCCCTAGAAAGCTTTGATTTCAAGACCAGCTTTGGGCCTCAGTAGTTGATTTGTAATATGACTGTTTTTGTTGCTGCTGCTGTTTTAGTTAAGGCAAACTTTATTAAAGATTCGAGTGAGTTAATTTACCCTCTCTGGTTATTTTTAAACTCTTTTTAAGGAAGCCTTAAAAAAAGTTTTTTTTTTTTTGACAATTTCTTTTACCAACCTCTTTTACTGACATTGCCTGAAAGCCAACTTTGTCATGGTATCTGTTTATTGTCTGTGCGCTCAGGTATAGCCACCTGCCCACCCTTCCTTTAATCCATTCAACTCTAGCAGGACAGAAGACCTGCAGCCCTGCGCTGCTCAGATGCTTGGGGAGTTACAGAAGAAACAGCCATGGCACTTCCCCCTCACCGAGTTCATAATTGAATAGAGGACCTATGATGAGACAAGTAAAACTCAAAATCTCATTAAGTTGCTAGCAGTGGCTAGCGAGTGGTAACACATTAAAACATTAAACCAGATTAGTTTCTCATATTAGCCACCTATCACTGAGCAAAGGGCAGCGGCCAATAAAATGGTACACGGGAGAGGTAGAATTAATGGAGGGAGAGGAGGCCACAGTAAGGTCAGGGGCAGGCTGAGACAGGAAAGGGCGGCACACCGACTAGGGTGCGGCCCTTCTGGGGAAACAACTTGGGGAAGGCAGGGGGCCTCAGGGGGGGACAGGACACGGCGGGGGGTGGGGGCATGAAAGAAGCAATGAGGCAAAATGGGAAGCCAATGGAAGCGATTGACAGACTTCAGTTGTTTCAGAATTTTTTTTAAGATTTTATTTATTTATTTTAAAGAGAGAGAGACAGCACGTGGGTTGAGGCAGAGGGAGAGAATCTCAAGCAGACTCCACCCTGAGCACGGAGCCGATCTCACCCCTGAGATCATGACCCTGAACCCAAAGCAGTGGCTGGACGCTTAACCACCGGAGCCACCCCAGTGCCCTAACTGGTTCACAATTCTATAGAAAGCCATAGCCCTATGTTTACTGTACCCTCATCAGGGCAATCATACCCTAGGATGGAGAGGATGTGAGTGTGAGGAAGGAGCCAAGGATGCAGATGGGTCTGAAAGAGTGGTCTTTGTCCTGCTGCCTCCTGAGCCCACTCTGAAAGAAGGATCGGCCTGAACAAGGAAAGTAGTAAGAGAGACTTTAAGTCTCTACAGTGCAGGGCCGACAGGACTGGACTGGAAGGACTGGAGAGTCCATTCTATTTCCAGCGTGACCCGGCGGTCTTGCGGTGTTCGTGGTGCCTGGGCACCACCCCTGTGCCTGCTTCCTACAGAGTGGCTCCATTTCTGTCTGTTTACCTATCAGCTTCCAGATACCACTGATCAACACACTGTATTTGTTAGAATCCTCCCAGCCATTGCCTCAGAGCCTCTCCTAACCCTTAAACCCTTACATTCATCTTAGAAATTAAAAAGTGTGAGAGAGGAGGAGGTGGAGGGAGGGAGGTATGCGGGTGGAGAGAGAGAGCACACACACTATGGCCCACCTGGGGCAGAAGAGGAAGAGACTGGACGTCTCCACTACACCAAGCCACAGAGAGCCCTTTCCCAGAACTCATACTTGTTAATGAGACGGGGTCATGAAGATCACCCACCCAGCTTTGCACAGGAAGCTTATAAAGAAAGTTGATGGATCAAAACTTGTACATCCACATTAGCTATCATTCTGGAAAATGGCCCACATACTTGAATGACATTGACTTTGTTCAGCCACTTTGGTTCCTTAAAATTAGTGCCCCATTAGGTTCCAAGCATAGTTGTCCTGAACCTCCATGAAACTTTGGTTTCCTGAGCAATTGGTGCTCTGCGGCACACACCTCTGGAGTTAATGCCCTGCTGTGGGAAAAAGGTGAGGCATGTTGATTTGAAAGGCAGGTGGGAGCCAATTCATAAAGCTTCAGCTTATGTACCCAGGGTCATCACCTCTGGGAAGGACTAGCCCTCCTGACATATGCCTTTGGCCAGAAGGTCAACACAGAAAACTCTTCACTCTGAAAACAGAGCCCTCCGGCTGAGAGAAATAACCCAACCATGATTTAGAGAGAAGCGTATTTCTCTTTTCAAATTTTCCAACTTGACATGTTGCTGTAGTGCACTTCACATCTGATTACATTAGTCACATCACATTATACCGTATCAGATGTGACATGATGCAAAGGGACTGTGAACTGTGTATAAAGATGTACCAGCAGCCAATAACTTCAACCCATTCCTGATGTGGGAGCTGAGCCGCCTACCTTGCCTCTGTTAATTCAGATAAAGCATCTGATTCTTTTGTCAAAGGGCGGGGGCCATAATCCTCACCTGCGTTATCCGTTAGAATAGAAATGCTTCTACATCTCTTGCTTAAATCAGGGCTGTTTTTCCCATCCTAGGACCAAATCTAGAATTTCATCTCTTCTAAAGTTCCCAAAATGATCTCCTATGCATCTCACACATTCCAATTTGCAAGAGACTTTCAAAATCACCATCATCTCACTGATATTCCATATTCTTAGAAGCCAAAATTTAGTAGACTTTTCCACAGTTGGCTAGGTGATTTAGAGTATTCTGACCAGAATCGCAAGGGTGGAGGATGGGGCAAGATATAGCCCACTATCTGAGACTCCCTCTTTCTGGCACAGAAAAACCAGCTGGCTTTTGCCCCATATGGCCTGTGTTGTCATGACAGGCTGCATTTGGTGCTTGCATTTGGTGTTTAAATTCATTTAGTTTTATTTTAATCTAAATATTTATTTAAAGGAAACTACTGGAGACATATTACAACCCTGGTAAACCAACTTCAAGATGAAAATTAAAATATTATCCTGGTTTCCCCAGAAGGAAGAGCAAAGAAAATGACACATAAATCTGACCAGCCACAGTATGGTGAGAACTAACGTAATCCAAGAGTTGAACTTGACTCTTACCACAGGTTGTCTTTCTTTCCTCATTCTCAAAGAGGCAAAAGAGAACTCTCTGTTTCAGAAAGGGTGGTTTGGGCTACAAGCATCAGAATCTGTAATAGATAGCCTTAAAAAAAAAAAAATAAGGAAATGTAACAAAAGAAGAAGTCCCAGAAGTGGAACAGCTCCAGAATCAATTTCTTCTGTTGGTGAATCTTGTCATAAAGAACCCAATAGTGTGGCTCTAACTTCAGCCTCAGGCCATGGAAACACTGTTACTAGAGCTCCAGACTTGATATCCCGATACAATGACTTCAGAGGAACAATATAGGCTCTGTCTTCCTTTCTTAGAAGGGGGGAAACTTTTCCAAGAACCACTTTACCCTTACCCTAAAAGACAACCCCTCGAACGCATCGGCCAGGATCATGCCACATATACTTGTTTTTAAATCAACTTTTGGCAAGAGGAACGGGATCACTATAACCAGACAAGGGAAGCAACCACAACTGTCACGATGTTGCAGCTGCTGCCTCAGAAGCAAACACTGAGAAACACCACTTAGACATCAGAAGTGGGAAATAGCAGTGGGATGCGGCCAGCTGGGGAAATGCTCTGGGTGAAATTCAGCCTGGATTTATACTCCGACTCATGGTGGGAGAGTCCAGAACCAGGGGTCCACCATGTAATTACCACATGCCACCAACTACGATGGGGTCTCCCTACCACCCTGCCCTGGCCTGCCTCTATGTCTGGGAGACAGTGAGTGTTCAACTTCCAAGAACAGCATACTCTCTCCCCCACAGGGCAGGTCATCACCAATTCTTATTTGTACGATATAGATGTATTCTGACTTTTACACATCAGATATGTATGTATGTTTGAAAACAGCTGCTGTGACTCTCCTAGGATGATTCTTGTCCAAGCAAAATATCTCCGGTTTCTAAAAACATCCCTGCTATGCATAAGGTAGAACTTCCTCTTGGCTCCACTCACTACAACTCAGGCCTAGGCTGGCTAGCTGCCCTGAGTTGCTAGTCATTGGCACTTTGGGGTGCATTAATTTCATCATATTAAATTTTTCCTGAAGTTTCTGAGAGAGAACCAGGAGACAACGAGGAAAGAAAGCACGACTAGAGTAGGCTGACATTTTTAAGAGACTTCAGAGAAGAATGAAGCATTGAAGGCACACCTTGTGATGACACCAACCTCCCTAAGATGCATGATATTTTTGTGGTGTGTGCCAGCGCAAGAGCAGGCCAGGCAGCCTAGGCAAGCTGGGGTGAGCTGAGATAGGTCCATTTCTCAGAAAATGGGGCTTGCCAGAAAACACTGGAAAGAAGTCCTGAGTAGCAGATAAAATGAATTCATTCATTCACCAAAAGTCTGTTGAATGCCTACGATGGTCCAGGCACTCCACTAAATGTTGGATATGTAGTTTGGAAAGTGCCCAACAATAAACATTTGTTTGTCTAAGGGTATTAATGAGAGGAAGTGGGGGCAGGGGCGGAGGAGGGAAAGGTGCACAACTCAAAGGAATGAGGGTATCTCAATATCCATTTGAAGGGTGGCATGAGGAATAGAAACAGGCACTTATCCAGTCCTACAGGATGTAAGTTATAACGAAGGCTATATGCCTCTTGACTTTGGGTAGAGGATGACAACGGAAGACTTCAGTTCTAAAAGAACAAAGTAGTTCGAGAACCACAAGCAGCAAGACAGGGACCCAGCTACCATGATTAGGACACAAAGAGGAGACTGGATCTTCTGCCCTTGAGAGAAGTACCTTTATGTAAACTGGAGTTCAAGGTCACAGCCAAGTGGGTAGCACGATTGACATAGTGCTGATCCTCAGAGTCAGACCATAAAATCCTCCCAGGCTGAGATCAAGATTGGTCCTGGAGCCTAAGGCCTGGAGCAGAAGTGAACCTATATACAAGGGTCACATAAGGGGATCCCTGGGTGGCGCAGCGGTTTAGCGCGGCCTTCAGCCCAAGGCGTGATCCTGGAGACTCAGGATCGAGTCCCACGTCGGGCTCCCTGCATGGAGCCTGCTTCTCCCTCTGCCTATGTCTCTGCCTCTCTCTCTCTCTCTCTCTCTGTGACTATCATAAATAAATAAATAAACAAAAATTAAAAAAAAAATAAGGGTCACATAATTCCAGAGGTCAACATATCCTCATCATAGGCCACTACTTCCCCTCTCAACTACTCCTCTTCCTTGATATGCCAATCTTCGTTTCTTCAATTTGGGAGCTGTTGTGGCCCATTAGATCAAGCAGAATGGAACAATCTGCTTCCTCGGGGCTCCTTCTCAGTAATACTAAGTTACACTTGAATAAAACATTTTGTTTCTCAGCATTATGGGAACTACTAACCAAGGAGAGGTACAATTACTGTAATCCAAAATTTAAGATGCACACACAATGCCTAAATGGACAGCAGATCACTCAAATCTAAGCAGAACTAAGATAGTCATATAATTTAGTTGGACTTACCTCTGAAAGGTGGAAGGCAATATTCACCCCAAGTATAAGATGTTTGATAACAAAATTCTTTCCTCTTTGATCACCATATTTTTCCTCCCTTGTAAGCATGTCAATAGTTGCAAACTTCAGGCAACTGGAAATTTTCTAGCCACACGACATTCTAGAGTATTGCATAAAATGCTTAATACTAATCAATTTTAATTAACAGCTTTGGCTCATTTGATTATTAGATTCTTGGAATTTCTCATTTAAATACCAGCCCTTCATTTTTAAGATAGAAGGATATGGTTTCTCTTCTAACCAGAGCAAATTGCTCCATGGTATACAAATAAATTCTCTGCTTCCCAGAACCGATGGCAAATTCACAAAGCTCCATAAAACTCATGCATGACTTGCTGCTGCAGCTGCATAATTAAAAGAAAACTAATATATTGACTAGTTCTCCTCAGAATAGCATTCATAAGTCACTGCTGCTTGAGAAAAGCTTGTCGCTAAAAGGATTATGGCCAATATCAGTTTTATGATTAAAGAGAAAGCATGACTGTGGTCTGTCTTGTCCAATCTTCTCCCAGATATCCAAAATGCTCCACTGGCTGATTTTTTATGTAAGTCTTGAACCATCATGACAACCATAAGGAAATAGTTATCCAATGTACAGATTTACCACCAGAGTTATTGCCTTATCCTCGTTACACAGGCCCTCTGCCTCCCAAATCCAATCCATAGAAGGCATATTTTTAGCAGTGACTAAAGGACTCCATGCTCTAATTTATGCACACATATAAAATCAATAATTACTTAGTCGACCTTTTCATTCTTCTAAATTTGGCCTGGCATAATGGAAGCTGCCCACACAGTTCCCATTGAGAATGATAAATAGGAGATAGTGGTGCATCTCTATCTTCTCTCTAAGGGTCAGATGAAATCAGAGGCAGCTCAAACCTCAGGCAGTCCTTGAACGGAGCCACATAAACTTCTGTTTGAAGTAGATTTCATTCTGTTGAGTGTCATGCTACTTTTTGAAGAGGAACTTCCACTACAATCCACTCTGGCTAGATGCAAGACTCATGCCTTAAGTGTGTTGGCCTGATTAATTAATGAGAGCAGCTCTTGCAATGAGTGCCAGTGGATAAGGAGTACAGTGCCCAGAATGGACACAAGGCAAGAGGATGCTCCCACGAAAAGTTAGCTACAGACCCTCTTGTGCAAGATGTGGAATAAAACATCTGTAAGTCCAGATAGACTTCTAGAAACATTTCTCCATACCCAATTCCTTCCAATTCCCCCCTCCCTTGCAGTTTTGGGGGTCTTTTCAATATTGTCCAACACTTCTGTAAGGCTGGCTTCCTACTAAATGAACAGTAATTATACCCTTACTTTGTTTTTAAAGACTGGATTTCTGGCTTAAAGTGTGGCTCTTTTCTTTTTCCTGAACTTGTTCAGAACAAGAAAGTAATTTTCTCATACTAGCATGATTTGGGGCAAAGATTAGGATTACACTCAGTAGCAAGCTTAGATTCTAGATTGGACTTCCCTGTTATCAGGGCAGAGTGGAGACCTCCATGCCTGTGACTGGAACTCCATGCCATTGTTCTCATTGGGTGGAGTATTTGGACATCTTTACCACACAGCTGGACCACACAAAACAAGGAGCTCTCCCTCCACCTCGCCCCCTACAAACTGGACCCCAGTAAGCCTAGAACTTACACTGGGACTTTCAGACTGTTCCCTGTATTTACCAGTTGATGACCTCGTCTAGATCCACTGAAGTAATTAAGTTATAGATAGGCACTGGTGAATTGGTAAGGTGCCAAATAATTATGATCGTAACAATGTTGGTATTGTGACTACCCTTTAGTTTTATTTATTGATTGATTGATTGATTGATTTTAAGATTTTTTTAAAATTTATTTATTCATCAGAGAGAGAGGCAGAGGCACAGGCAGAGGGAGAAGCAGGCTCCATGCAGGGAGCCCATCGTGGGACTGGAACCCGGGTCTCCAGGATCAGGCCCTGGGCTGGAGGCGGCACTAAACTACTGAGCCACTCGGGCTGCCTTATTTATATTTTTTTAGTGTAACTACCCTTTATTGAACATTTATTACGCACTTATCATTTGATAGGTGCTTAAAGTTCTTTATATGTATTGATTCCTTCAATGTTTATCACAACCCGAGTGCAAGAACAAGTAGTGTTTCCATTTTGTTGATGAAACTACTGAGGTACAGAGAGGACAGGTGACCTTGCCTAAAGCCACAGAGATTAGTAAGTGGTAGAACTGGGCTTTAAACCTAAGCAGTCTTATTCCAGGGTTCAAGTTCATCCATGGAGCTCTCACTCGTTTAGAATTCTGCATGAGTTACCTGACCTAAGCCTCATAAGAGACTCTGCTCTCCCATCCCTGTTTTTGAGCCGATACGCTATAGTGCCTCTTTGTATTTTCTGCCTGGTAATATGGGACTTGTTCAGAAGGTTGGAACAAAGGCTCAGCTAGGACGGCCTACTAAGTACCAGACATTCTCTGTCACCACTCCTTGTGTTTATCAACCACTTTTTAGGAAAGTTCAATATTCCTCGGCACGGATGCCTGGCATGGAAAAAGCACAGAGCGCATCCAGCAAATGCCGACACAAGGGAGTGGTGGAGAAAAGATCACACAGCCTAGAAGCCAGGAGGGGAGGGAAAAGAAGGCAGAGAAGAGGCTTTGGAACACAAAAGCCCCAGACTCTCAGGGGCTTGGTGGCCAGCTGCTCACATCTTTGCATAAAACATGGGCACAGGGCTGTCAGGGGACACAGTAAGTATGGCTCCCAGGGGCAGCCAGCAAATCAGAGAATGTGCCTTGGTGAAGAGAGGAGTTCAGGAAAAAGGGTAAAAAGAGGCTTTCCTCTTGCCTATGCCTAAGAAATGTATATTTTGCAGAGCTAAAGGGAAAATCAGAACAATTCAAGTGCTAAGGCACTGCCTATGTTGCTTTAAATTCTCCTGGCAACATCTAACATCCTCACCAACACAGAGGGGAATCTAGCCACCTGTCAACCCCAAGACGCACTACCGACTGTTCGGGGAGATATTCTAGACAGGAAGGAGCCTGCCACAATAATTACAGCACATCGCGATGGCCTCAAACAGTACCACACTCAGTGCATTATGTAAGACCCTTTGTCAGCCCCTCTGAAAGCCATCAGCTAACTGGGCATGCTTTATTGGCCAAAGAAACTGATGTTTGGCTTTGGGTGATTTGTGGAATCTGAATTCTCATTATTCTAAAAGTATTACAGTCCACAATTGAAAACCTCCAAGGAAGGCATGCCAGGTGCCAGAAATGACAGAGAAATCTAGGGACACTAAGATTGTTTAATTACACACACAGGATTTTGTTTTAATGGATTCATTCCACTCGAGGCTTGTGCAAGTATTTTAAATTTTTAAATTAAAAATAAAACCTTAAATACTTTTATTCAGTGAGAGAAGAAAGCTTAAGAACTTGACAATTATTTACAGTATAATTAAAATAGAACCAATGAGTGAAAAAGAAGTCTGCAAGTTTATGAAATGAACATTCTGGATTAGATGACTGGCTGGAAATGAGGGGACATAGGTCCTATTCTCAGGAAAACAAGGCTAGAAGAAAAATGTCCTGTTCCAGCTTTCTTCATTCTTATGCAGAGAGAAGACAAGCTATTCCAACCAGGATGACTGGGAAGTTCAAGAAGTTGACCTACGGGGGTACATTAAAATAATTAAATATATACAGCATGGTTAAGTGATGACTGGCGGGGGATATGACATGTCTGTTAAATTTTGAAGGTATGAACACTAAGAATATAAGGAATTGTTTACTCTAATTCAGGAGAACAAATTATTAGGAGTAAGGAAATCTAAAGATTGAAAACAGTCTGGAAGTGGAGTAATCCTTCATGATGGGGCCTGGCTAATTTATGATTAATCTCCCAGAGGAAAGTGGTGGAGATGTATCAGTTGAGACTCTTAAATGAGGCTTGTCAGAATGCTCTCAAGTCACATCAGTGGTCCAAACCCTGAATGCACACCAGAATAAAGATGGACGCTCTAGCATCACTTTGGAGATTCTGAATCAGTAAGTTTTGGTAGGGTGTTGGAATCTATTTAAAAAGCTCTTTAGGATTTCAACAAATCATAAGTAACAAGTATCACACTTACCTAATCATTATCATCAACTATAAAACTAGACAATTCAGACATTTTACAACATAACAGAGAATGGGAAAAGCAAAAAGGTGAGCTCCAGATTCACCTCAGGTTTCTGCCTTGGGGCACTTTTTAAATCAGCCAGGGAAAATGGATCCTAATCACAGGTCTTATTGGGATGAGTGTCATGACCATTTAAGTGAGATAATCCATGTAAAAGAGTCAGCACAGTGACTAATATATACTAAAATTTCATATTGTAGTTATTTTTAGAATTCCTCTGCAAATTAATGTTTTTCCCAAAAAGAGCATTGACATCTTGCAGACTTCAGAAAAAAAAAACTATTATTAAAGAGACAGAAATGATATTTGAGTTTTTATAAGTATAGAATTATAATTCATTTTGTTTTAATTGTTATATTGCCACTTATTTAGGGTATCTTTTATTTCCAAGTTCAGTTAGAGTCTGAGGTTGCAGAGACAGTTGGAATTTGTCGGGTGGAAAGCAGGAGAGGAGGTAACTGTACAGAGAAGGACCCCTTCCAAATAGAGATTCCCTCACATCTTTGATCAAACATTAATGTGCACATAATGTGCCAACAGAATTAGATTCTGTGACACCCAGGAGAGAACAGCTACTGGGGAGTTGTGGGCAGAATGGACATTTTGAAAGACTGGGAGCTGTTGAAGTTCTGACCAGTCAGAGTGGAAAGAAATCTCTAAAAACCCCAGGCATTCAATTAGGACTCCAAAAGGTGACACCTAAGTAGCAGGATTATTCTAGACATCTCTAACAGGGCCTGAAACCAAGCATCAACAGGACCATGCTGCATGGGAGAACAAAACTAAGCTTTCCTTACAGAAAGCCAAAAAGATATATTTTCAATAATATCATATTCACAATGTCTAATACAATATAAAACTATTTGATATCAATAAAGCAGGAAAATATACCCATACCCAAGAGAACAACCAATTAAAAACAGACCCAGAGATAATACAGATATTTATTGGAGCTAACAGAGGATTAACCCTTACACAACTATTATAAATATATATAATAATTTTTTTAATTTTTATTTATTTATGATAGTCACAGAGAGAGAGAGAGAGAGGCAGAGACACAGGCAGAGGGAGAAGCAGGCTCCATGCACCAGGAGCCCGACGTGGGATTTGATTCCGGGTCTCCAGGATCACGCCCTGGGCCAAAGGCAGGTGCCAAACCACTGCGCCACCCAGGGATCCCACATATATAATAATTTAACAGAAAAAAATGGACATATGAGTAAATAGATAGGGATTCTTAGGATAGTAATGGGAACTATTTTAAAAGAACAAAGTGGAAATTCCAGAATTAGCACAGTATCTGAAATTTAAAGCATCAGTAGGTGAGCCTGAGAATGCATTAGACACTGAAGAAGAAATGCTCAGCATATTTAGGACAGGCAAATAGAACTTTACAAACCAAAATACTAGAAGAAAACGTCATGAAAAAAATAAATCTCAGTGACCTAATAGACAATGTTAAATAAGCTAACGTATGTGTAATTAGAGTGCCAGAATAAAAGGAGAGAGAGTGGGGCATATTGGGAAATACTGGGTCAGAAAAAACCATATTTCAAGAAATAATAACCAAATATATTCCAAATATGATGTCAACCCACAGATGCAGGAAGTCATAATAGACTCCAAGCAGGATAAATATAAAGAAAAACCTATGTAAGCATAGCATAGCAATGTTACTGAATACCAAATATAATGAAAAAATCTTAAAAGTAGTCCAGAGAATAAAAGACATGTTACAATGAGGGTAACAATGATAAGAATGAAAGGTGATTTCTTTTTAGAAATAATACAAGGCAGGGACTCCTGGGTGGCTCAGCGGTTGAGCATCTGCCTTTAGCTCAGGTTGCGATCCTGGGTCCTGGGATCGAGTCCCACATCAGGCTCCCTGCATGGAGCCTGCTTCTCCCTCGGCCTATGGCTTTGCTCCTCTCTCTGTGTTTCTCATGAACAAATAAATAAAATCTTAGAAAGAAAAGAAAAGAAAAGAAAAGAAAAGAAAAGAAAAGAAAAGAAAAGAAAAGAAACACAAGGCAGAAGTGATATCTTTAAAATGCTAAGAGGAAAAGAAATAAATAAAATAAAATAAAATAAAATAAAATAAAATAAAATAAAATAAAATGCTAAGAGGAAAATAGCTATTAACCTAGAGTTCTATATCCAGCTAAATCAGCCTTCAAAAATGAAAGAAAAAGACATTTCTCAATAAACATAGGCAGACAAAATTCATCAAGAAAAGACGTGCACCACAAAAAAACAGTAGAGAAATTCTTCAGACTGAAAGGAAATGATACCAGAGTTCAGTCTTACATGAAAAAAATGAAAAGTGCTAGCAACAATAAATATGTGGGTAAACAAAGTTTGGCTTCCTGTGATTTTCATTTCTTTAGTAGACAGTTCATTTTTTTTAAGCAAAAATATTAACAATATATTTTAGAATTCAAACACACATAAGAGAAAGTATATGCTAATAAAGGCAAAAGGAAGTATATCATTGTAAAGTTCTTATATGTGAAATGGTAAAATAAGGAATTCAAGGTAGGCTCTGATAAGTTAAGGACACATATTATAATTCAGAACAATCACAGACTTGAAGAAGGACCCAACCACATGAAAAGAGATGGATTTTTTAAATACAGAGACAAACCCTGCACCAGGCAGGGGGCAGAGCAGCTCCCCCAAGTGCTAACACCTGAGAATCAGCACAACAGGCCCCTCCCCCAGAAGACCAGCTAGAAGGACAAGTTCCAGGGGAAGTCAAGGGACTTAAAGTATACAGAATCAGAAGATACTCCCCCATGTTTGTTTGTTTGTTTGTTTGCTTTTTGATTTCTGTTTGCTTCCCCCACCCTTTTTTCCCTTTCTTTTTCTTTCTCTTTTTCTTCTCTTTTTTCTTTTTTTCTTCCTTTTTTCTTTTTCTCTTTTCTTTCCTTCTTTCTCTCTCTTTTTCTCCTTTTCCCAATACAACTTGTTTTTGGCCATTCTGCACTGAGCAAAATGACTAGAAGGAAAATCTCACCTCAAAAGAAAGAAACAGAAACAGTCCTCTCTCCCACAGAGTTACAAAATCTGGATTACAATTCAATGTCAGAAAGCCAATTCAGAAGCACTATTATACAGCTACTAGTGGCTCTAGAAAAAAGCATAAAGGACTCAAGAGACTTCATGACTGCAGAATTTAGATCCAATCAGGCAGAAATTAAAAATCAATTGAATGAGATGCAATCCAAACTAGAAGTCCTAACGACGAGGGTTAAGAGGTGGAAGAACGAGTGAGTGACATAGAAGACAAGTTGATGGCAAAGAGGGAAACTGAGGAGAAAAGAGACAAACAATTAAAAGACCATGAGATTAGATTAAGGGAAATAAATGACAGCCTGAGGAAGAAAAATCTACGTTTAATTGGGGTTCCCAAGGGCACCGAAAGGGACAGAGGGCCAGAATATGTATTTGAACAAATCCTAGCTGAAAACTTTCCTAATCTGGGAAGGGAAACAGGCATTCAGATCCAGGAAATAGAGAGATCCCCCCTAAAATCAATAAAAACCGTTCAACACCTCGACATCTAATAGTTAAGCTTGCAAATTCCAAAGATAAAGAGAAGATCCTTAAAGCAGCAAGAGACAAGAAATCCCTGACTTTTATGGGGAGGAGTATTAGGGTAACTGCAGACCTCTCCACAGAGACGTGGCAGGCCAGAAAGGGCTGGCAGGATATATTCAGGGTCGTAAATGAGAAGAACATGCAACCAAGAATACTTTATCCAGCAAGGCTCTCATTCAAAATGGAAGGAGAGATAAAGAGTTTTCAAGACAGGCAGGAACTGAAAGAATATGTGACCTCTAAACCAGCTCTGCAAGAAATGTTAAGGGGGACTCTTAAAATTCCCCTTTAAGAAGAAGTTCAGTGGAACAATCCACAAAAACAAGGACTGAATAGATACCATGATGACACTAAACTCATATCTTTCAATAGTAACTCTGAACGTGAACGGGCTTAATGACCCCCATCAAAAGGCACAGGGTTTCAGACTGGATAAAAAAAGCAGGACCCGTCTATTTGCTGTCTACGAGAGACTCATTTTAGACAGAAGGACACCTACAGCCTGAAAATAAAAGGTTGGAGAACCATTTACCATTCAAATGGTCCTCAAAAGAAAGCAGGGGTAGCCATCCTCATATCAGATAAACTAAAATTTACCCCAAAGACTGTAGTGGGAGATGAAGAGGGACACTATATCATACTTAAGGATCTATCCAACAAGAGGACTTAACAATCCTCAATATATATGCCCCGAATGTGGGAACTGCCAGATATATAAATCAATTAATAACCAAAGTGAAGAAATACTTAGATAATAATACACTTATACATGGTGACTTCCATGTAGCTCTTTCTATACTCGATAGGTCTTCTAAGCACAACATCTCCAAAGAAACGAGAGCTTTAAATGATACACTGGACCAGATGGATTTCACAGATATCTACAGAACTTTACATCCAAACTCAACTGAATACACATTCTTCTCAAGTGCACATGGAACTTTCTCCAAAATAGACCACATACTGGGTCACAAATCGGGTCTGAACCGATACCAAAAGATTGGGATCGTCCCCTGAATATTCTCAGACCATAATGCCTTGAAATTAGAACTAAATCACAACAAGAAGTTTGGAAGGACTTCAAACACATGGAGGTTAAGGACCATCCTGCTAAAAGATGAAAGGGTCAACCAGGAAATTAAGGAAGAATTAAAAAGATTCATGGAAACTAATGAGAATGAAGATACAACCATTCAAAATCTTTGGGACGCAGCAAAAGCAGTCCTAAGGGGGAAATACATCGCAATACAAGCATCCATTCAAAAACTGGAAAGAACTCAAATACGAAAGCTAACCTTACACATAAAGGAGCTACAGAAAAAAACAGCAGACGATCCTACACCCAGCAGAAGAGACTTAATTAAGATTCGAGCAGAACTCAACGAAATCGAGACCAGAAGAACTGTGGAACAGATCAACAGAACCAGGAGTTGGTTCTTTGAAAGAATTAATAAGATAGATAAACCATTAGCCAACCTTATTAAAAAGAAGAGAGAGAAGACTCAAATTAATAAAATCATGAATGAGAAAGGAGAGATCACTACCAACACCAAGGAAATACAAACGATTTTAAAAACATATTATGAACAGCTATATGCCAATAAATTAGGCAATCTAGAAGAAATGGACGCATTCCTGGAAAGCCACAAACTACCAAAACTGAAACAGGAAGAAATAGAAAACCTGAACAGGTCAATAACCAGGGAGGAAATTGAAGCAGTTATCAAAAACCTCCCAAGACACAAGAGTCCAGGGCCAGATGGCTTCCCAGGGGAATTCTATCAAACGTTTAAAGAAGAAACCATACCTATCCAACTAAAGCTGTTTGGAAAGATAGAAAGAGATGGAGTACTTCCAAATTCGTTCTATGAGGCCAGCATCACCTTAATTCCAAAACCAGACAAAGACCCCACCAAAAAGGAGAATTACAGACCAATATCCCTGATGAACATGGATGCAAAAATTCTCAACAAGATACTAGCCAATCGGATCCAACAATACATTAAGAAAATTATTCACCATGACCAAGTAGGATTTATCCCTGGGACACAAGGCTGGTTCAACACTCGTAAAACAATCAATGTGATTCATCATATCAGCAAGAGAAAAAACAAGAATCATATGATCCTCTTATTAGATGCAGAGAAAGCATTTGACAAAATACAGCATCCATTCCTGATCAAAACTCTTCAGAGTGTAGGGATAGAGGGAACATTCCTCAACATCTTAAAAGCCATCTACGAAATGCCCAGAGCAAATATCATTCTCAATGGGGAAGCACTGGGAGCCTTTCCCCTAAGATCAGGAGCAAGACAGGGATGTCCACTCTCACCACTGCTATTCAACATAGTACTGGAAGTCCTAGCCTCAGCAATCAGACAACAAAAAGACATTAAAGGCATTCAAATTGGCAAAGAAGAAGTCAAACTCTCCCTCTTCGCAGATGACATGATACTCTACATAGAAAACCCAAAAGCCTCCACCCCAAGATTGCTAGAACTCATACAGCAATTTGGCAGCGTGGCAGGATACAAAATCAATTCCCAGAAATCAGTGGCATTTCTATACAGTAACAATGAGACTGAAGAAAGAGAAATTAAGGAGTCAATCCCATTTACAATTGCACCCAAAAGCATAAGATACCTAGGAATAAACCTAACCAAAGAGGTAAAGGATCTATACCCTAAAAACTATAGAACACTTCTGAAAGAAATTGAGGAAGACACAAAGAGATGGAAAAATATTCCATGTTCATGGATTGGCAGAATTAATATTGTGAAAATGTCAATGTTACCCAGGGCAATTTACACGTTTAATGCAATCCCTATCAAAATACCATGGACTTTCTTCAGAGAGTTAGAACAAATTATTTTAAGATTTGTGTGGAATCAGAAAAGACCCCGAATAGCCAGGGGAATTTTAAAAAAGAAAACCATATCTGGGGGCATCACAATGCCAGATTTCAGGTTGTACTACAAAGCTGTGGTCATCAAGACAGTGTGGTACTGGCACAAAAACAGACACATAGATCAATGGAACAGAATAGAGAACCCAGAAGTAGACCCTGAACTTTATGGTCAACTAATATTCGATAAAGGAGGAAAGACTATCCACTGGAAGAAAGACAGTCTCTTCAATAAATGGTGCTGGGAAAATTGGACATCCACATGCAGAAGAATGAAACTAGACCACTCCCTTTCACCATACACAAAGACAAACTCAAAATGGATGAAAGATCTAAATGTGAGACAAGATTCCATCAAAATCCTAGAGAACACAGGCAACACCCTTTTTGAACTCAGCCACAGTAACTTCTTTCAAGATACATCCACGAAGGCAAAAGAAACAAAAGCAAAAATGAACTATTGGGACTTCGTCAAGATAAGAAGCTTTTGCACAGCAAAGGATACAGCCAACAAAACTAAAAGACAACCTACAGAATGGGAGAAGATTTTTGCAAATGACGTATCAGATAAAGGGCTAGTTTCCAAGATCTATAAAGAACTTCTTAAACTCAACACCAAAGAAACAAAGAATCCAATCATGAACTGGGCAAAAGACATGAACAGAAATCTCACAGAGGAAGACATAGACATGGCCAACACGCACATGAGAAAATACTCTGCATCACTTGCCATCAGGGAAATACAAATCAAAACCACAATGAGATACCACCTCACACCAGTCAGAATGGGGAACATTAACAAGGCAGGAAACCACAAGTATTGGAGAGGATGCGGAGAAAAGGGAACCCTCTTACACTGTTGGTGGGAATGTGAACTGGTGCAGCCACTCTGGAAAACTGTGTGGAGGTTCCTCAAAGAGTTAAAAATAGACCTGCCCTACGACCCAGCAATTGCACTGTTGGCGATTTACCCCAAAGATTCAGATGTAATGAAATGCCGGGACACCTGCACCCCGATGTTTCTAGCAGCAATGTCCACAATAGCCAAACTGTGGAAGGAGCCTCGGTGTCCATCGAAAGACGAATGGATAAAGAGGATGTGGTTTATGTATACAGTGGAATATTACTCAGCCATTAGAAAAGACAAATACCCAGCATTTGCTTCAACGTGGATGGAACTGGAGGGTGTTATGCTGAGTGAAGTAAGTCAATCGGAGAAGGACAGACATTATATGTTCTCATTCATTTGGGGAATATAAATAATAGTGAAAGGGAATAGAAGGGAAGGGAGAAGAAGTGTGGGAAATATCAGAAAGGGAGACAGAACAAAGAGACTCCTAACTCTGGGAAACGAACTAGGGGTGGTGGAAGGGGAGGAGGGCGGGGGATAGGGGTGAATGGGTGACGGGCACTGAGGGGGCACTTGAGGGGATGAGCACTGGGTGTTATTCTGTATGTTGGCAAAGTGAACACCAATAAAAAATAAATTTATTATAAAAAATAATAAAAAAATAAAAAATAGAGACACATTGATTAAAGGTTAAAAAAATAGGAAGTATATATTATGCAAACACTAGTCATAAGAAAGCTGGAATGGCCATACAGTTATCAAGGTATGCTTCAAGACAAAATAGAAATAAAGAAGAACGTTTCATAATAATAACAGGATCAATTCATCACACACACACACACAAAAAGCCTAAACGTGTATGTACCAAATCGCAGCTCCAAAATACATGATGCAAAAGTTGTCAGAAATAAGAAAGAAATAGACAAATCCACCTTTATTGCTGGAGATTTTAGCACTCAAGTCATTGATCCAACAAAGGTAGACAAGAAATCAGTAAAGATAGAGATAGGAAAAACATTATAAAACATTCCTGCGTGAATCTAAGGATGCCCATTCCTGGACTTACATTCAATAACCACTGATTTGCTCCATCTCTTTAACTTTTAGCAGAATCATAATAGCAAATTCATTCCAATCAGACAATTCACTAGTTTATTTTTTAACTAGGAGGATAAATCCAGAAACTCTTCAAAGTATTACATCTGGTATCTAACCAGGAAATTCTTTCTTTTTTATAACCTGAAGACACACGATTCTGTTTAAATCCATTCTCTTCCCTGTGGTTTTATAATAGGCTTTTTGAAATGTAGAGATTCTAAAGATCACATAACTCAAATGTTCCATTTTACAGAAAAGAAACACCACTTACTCTTTGTGGCCCAGTTTCATTGCTACATCCCCATTTAAAGATAAGAAAGCAGTGTCTCAGAAAGGATAAGTAACCGGGCCAGGATCAAGTTGCTAAGTGGTAGAGTGTAGACCCTGACCTACACAGTCTAATTCTAAAGCCCATTATCCTCATAACAGACTTGGTAAATGCTTACTGAATTAGGATAACAACTTAAGAAAATCAAGATACCATAAATTCTAATGATGTGACTGCTTCAATATAGATTACTATGGTTGGAGCCAACAGTAAAACCCACATCTTCTGAACCCTAACATCATCTACTTCCCACATTGTTTGAGAGAAGGGAAATTAAAATAAGGCAATTTGTTTTTAAATGTCGTTGATTTCAATCTAATCCCTAGTTTTTCAGCTTAATCTCTTACAACTAAAGTTGTGATTGCTTCCAATCAGATAAATTCACTCTGAAGCACAAGAAAATGTGTGGCATCCCAGTTTTCCATTTTAACCTCATTGTACCTAAAATCTAACCAATGACTTGAAATGAACAAGGGAGTACCTTGCTAAACAATAACACTACTATGGCTTTTCAATGGCAATCAAATACAATTTATGGTTGCCTAGTCTGAACTGTTTTTAAATAAAGCTGTTTTATTTGTTCTCCACCTTGTCAAATCTCCATTTCTAGTCCTCAGTATCCCAGAAAAACCCATAGCTTTCCAGGTCTTTTCAGTTATTAAATACTCATTCCATTATAATCTCTTCTCCACTTTAATATTTAACATTTCCATTTATTTAGGGGCAGCTAGTTAGGCTTAGGACCAAGAGGAGAGATACATAATCTCAATTCTCTTTTTCCCCAGTGTTAGAGTTGAAATCAGGGCAGAGTCTTCTCAGAGATAACTCAAAATCCCCTTCCTTCTGGATATCTCGCCCAGATATGTGTGCTATCTGCTATATGTGTGCTTCAGTGTGCTAAAGCAGGGAACTAGAATAGAAAAGATGTATTGTCTCATACAGTTAGCTGACTTCTGGGGTGGTCTTCCTCTGGCTTGATCTGGTTTCATCTACTGTGCAATGATCCCTGATATGTTGATGGTGTCCATGGTTTTCTTGAAACAGCCCACAATGTACTGAGGACCCCTTCAGAGAGGGAGAAGTCATTTCTTTTTGGGCCCCTGCCACTGCTTGGTGCCCCAAAATCCGTCTCTGGGCAAGCAGGAGGGGCTAAGTCTTGTTAGTTGCCTGAATATTATATGATTCATGTTTCCCTTTTGATTCCACTGGTTCTTCACTTGGGGTCTTTAGAACAAAGAGAATTTTCTATGCCCTTTAAAGTCTTCAGGAAATTTGCACTTGGAAGTCCCCCCCCCCCCATTTCCTTAGTACAGTCTCTTTCTGCACTTTATTCCAGCAAGTTTCTTATTTTTGAAGATTAAAGAATTATCAAAATGGGCATTGGTCATCAGGATCATGGGTGCCTATACACTTCAGGAGAAATAGCAAACTGTCGCAAGAAGTTTCTCATCACGCTTGACTCTCCTTCACTGGGAAGCACCAGGTCAGATTCTGGTAGTATCCGGCCAGTGACAGAGATGACAGTTACCTTCTGTTACAGGCACATCAAATCCTCGCAAGTGATTCCCTTAGCACTTCCACCATGTGCATTGGAGGTAAAGAGAGTAAGCATGCCATCCTCTTCTTACTCCTGGGAAGGGAAGAGAAAACCATTGGCCACAAATACTGACCCCTAGTTGATCACCGCCATATTCCCTCACTCATCCACCCAGTGATTTTTCTCATACAGGTTTTTGAGGTGGGATGATTGTGAAGGTAGCAGAGTATGCATGACCACCTTTTCGGAAGGATGCAATTGTTAGATTCTCCTATAAGCTGAATTGTATGCCCCCCTCCCAAATTGTATGTTGAAGTCCTCACCTCCAGTAGCTCAGCATGTGACTGTATTTGGAGATACGATCTTGAGGAGGTAATTAAGGTTAAATGAGATCATCCGGGTGGGCTCCAATCCAATATTACTGGTTTCTTTATAACAAAAGGGATTAGAACAAAGACATATACAAAGGAAAGACACAGTGAGAAGATACCCATCTACAAGCCAAGTAGAGAGACCTCAAAAGAAACCAACCTTGCTAACACCTTGATGTCAGACTTCTAGCCTCCAGACTGAGAAAATATATTTCTGTTGTGTAAGCCACACAGTATGTGGTGTTTTCTTACAGCAGCACTAGCAAAGTAATATAGAACCCTTTAGAAGATGGAGATGATTAATGCCAATTTGTCCTCAGGATTAGAGTCTAGTTCTAATCTAGAGGCCACAAAGAAAGTCCCAGTCAATAATCAAGCATAAGAAATGTAAGCTAGCACATCAATGTTGGAGAAATACAGGAAGATGTAGCCAATTGCACAAAAGGAATGGCCAAAAGAAGAATGATAAACTAGAAGAAAGACTGGGCCTAGTTTTAGAAGAATATACCAGCAAGACAATGGAAACATGATGGTAATCAAACCACACTCACATAATGAAGCCAATGCATGAGGTGAGACCACTGGTGAAGACTCTGGTTGTGTCAGAATAGAAAAGTCCAGGTAGGGTTGCCAGGTGTCTCAGTCAGTTAAGCATCCTGTCTTTGGCCCAGGTCATGATCCCAGGGTCCTGGGATTGAGCCCCACATTGGGCTCCCTGCTGGGTGGAGAGTCTGCTTCTCCCTCTGCTTGTGCTCTCTCTTGCACTCTCTCTCTCTCAAATAAATAAAATCTTTTTTTTTTTTTAAAGGTAAGTCCAGGTAATTCTGGGGCTGATAAATAGGGGTAGCTTGAAGAAGTCAAATGTGTTAAACCACACAGAGCATCAGAATCACAGAAATCAGGACAGGCAGAGAATAGCACAATGTCACCTAATGAAACAAGAATTCTGGGAATAGCAAAGCAACCACATTTTCTTGGTCAGATCTGGTCTTAGTCAAAACAGGATCTACGATTAAAGACAGAAGAGTCAGTCCCCCATGTAGCAGGATTTGAAGGACCCCCTCCTGAGTCTGAATTTGATTTGATCAGAAAAGATCTTCCCCATAAATCTGTCTTGAACTGAAAACTTAACTCCAAAGTGTTATATGTGAAAAGAGAACTTTAACTGAGTTTAAGAAATTATGTAATTTTGCAGTGATTACATTTAGAGCTATTTGAGCATGGTCCCTGAAGTCAGACACACAGAAATTCCAATTCTAGGGCAGCATGGGTGCCTCAGCGGTTTAGCACCGCCTTCAGCCCAGGGTGTGATCCTGAAGACCGGGGATCGAGTCCCACATAGAGCTCCCTGCATGGAGCCTGCTTCTCCCTCTGCCTATGTCTCTGCCTCTGTGTGTGTGTGTGTGTGTGTGTGTGTGTGTGTGTGTGTCATGAATAAATAAATAAAATCTTTTTTTAAAAGTTCCAATTCTGGCTCTACTCCTTGCTTGCTGTGTGCCTTAGGCAAGTCACTTAGTCTATAGGAACCTCAAGGTTCTCATCCGTAAAATGGGGATAACTCACATGCCTATCTGTGACTCCAATGCAATAATACATATTCCTTCTTAAACACGGACTAATCACTACATGTTATTATTCAATCGATATTAGCTTCCTGTTCCCCTTCCATCATCAAGGTGGCAGAAATCGGGGCTTTTAAGGGCTAGGACAATGGATAACTAGATTTTGAGGCAAAAGGAAGGAAAGATACAGGAGAGGATGGAGAACTGGCAGGAGAAGGTGATTAGGGGTCAGGGAGAGGAATACCAAAATAAATGTTACCAGTGTCATCTATTTCATGATCTTATTTAGGAAAAATGCAGTTGGAGAGTGTTTCTTCCACAGTCATTGGGCAAACATGGCCATCAGGTTTGGGACCCTAACTAATGACACAGGGATTGACCTGAGAAGATAGCACACTTTCTGCTGGTCAAGCTGGCTAGACAGGCATCCCTTCCTATTCAGTGTGCTGTGGGCAGACAACTCCCAAATCAGCACCTTGCACCGAAGTACATGCACCCCCCCAACCCCGATAAAGAAAAGCAGTTCTCCACTCTTTTATAGAGAATGGCTGTCCTTGTCAGCTAGAAACCCCTCCAAGTCCATTTGTCTTGACCTTGATCAAAGTTTCCCTGCTGTGGATTGGGATATTGTGGTACAGTGTTTGATAGAATTTACTCTACAGAGAAAAATTCTAAGAGAGCCACCCAGAGGACACTGATTATAAAGTACTCATGTGACAGAGCCAGCAATCCGCACATCCAGATGTCAAAAGCTGGTTAATTAAGATTAAGACATATTTGCTTTAGCAAGTCCAGTCAACCCAATTGCAGTATAGTTCTTTTCCTATTGTTCATTTCTACAGAAATTTCTTTGTTTCTGTAGAGCAGCCACAGTGGCAGAAATATCCAGAATTTCACAACAGCATTTCTCAAGCAACAGGGGAGAATAGCTCATTTATTTGAAAAAAGGAAGGGGAAATTTTTAGGAAGGAATTCAATGGTTTAGCCTTCAAGCTATCATTTTTAACAGAAAGCACATCCACAACTTCAAATGGTGAAAAAGGAAAGCTAACTGTTTCAATTGACCATAGACACAATGGCAGAGGATGTGAGCTCAGGGCTGAGTCTCATTCACACTTCACCAGCTCCCTTGGGTAATATGCTCCATCTTGACTCAGAAGGAAAAGTTTCTCTACCAAGTCAGTCATAAATGCTGCTGCTGACATTTCTATTTCTCTATTTGCTTGACTATGGTACTATGACCCTAAAACATGGCTTATACAATTTGCAAATTAAGATGATTTTTCGGCAGCCATAAACTTCAAACTGAAGAGGCTATTCAAAAAGCTGTGGTAAAGGAGGCAGTAACTGTTTTATCTTTTTCCATAAAACTCTAATGCGTTAGAGGGAAAATAAAGAAACCCCAGGTATAAACACTGCTATTGTAAGCTCAGTACACAACCTCTGTAATCCATCCACAACCAAGTTGAAGCTGTTGAATACAGTAATGATCAAATTCTAAACAGAACTCATGAGAGGAACCAAAACGATCTGAAAAAAAGGAGTTTTTTAATGGGATTTATTAGCAAGGCCATCCTTGGGAATTATAGTGACATACATAGAAGAGTTTTGCAAAGGCAAATTACACTATGTTGGGCATTATTCTACCTCAATTTAAAGGTAAAAGGCAAAAAACCAAAGGTCATCAGCCCAAGAGTATATTAATTTATATCTAATGTAGGGTTTTTTCCACACATGAAGAAGTCCAAAGGGGAAAAAATTACAGCTCCCACAAGAAACTTTCGGCAATAATCTTACATAATTTACAACATAAAAGGACATCTCTGCGTCCAGGAATTGTGGCTCATCAGCATTGTAAAAATGGATCCGTGCAACTCATCTGATGCAAAAGTCATATTAAAATCTTTAGGCAGCTAGCTACTTTGCACAGCCCATTCCTCCCATTGCCCATCACACTCAAAACAGGTAATATTTATGGATGCTCTAGTGGAAAGACAAATACGTGACCTTTAGGGAAAAGAGGGCAAACTAAAAGGACATGCCCAATTCTTCAGAACCCGAAGAAGCATTGCTCAGTTGCCTGATGAGGCCCGTGCCAGCTGGATCCTCTATCTAGCCTAGCACAGGCTCAGGGAAGCCCTGAACGATTTCATTATCTCCTGTCTTCCAAAGGGAGAAAGAGCCGGCTTTCCTATTTCATGATAATTGGATGAAGAAATGTGGGTGGGAGCACAATTCATTTCAGAGTTTGATGAATTATTTACCAATTAAGAAGATGAGCAGAGGAAGGGGAGGGCTACATAACTTTGATATGAATGTTCCTTTTATTATATTATTTATACACATGAAATTGTTGCTTTTATTAACTAAGAGGTTAATCACTTGAATGGAATGCTTTGCATCCTTTACAATCCCGTACACAGGCAAATTGGCTAATTTTATGTTAGGAAAATAACCTGGCAATTTTTCTAGCACTTATCTGTGTGGTGCAGTTTAATAACATTTTATAGAATGAAAAATGAGTAAACCAGCTGGGCTGCTGGTGTTGCAAAGCCACTTTGTCTTAGTGGTGAGGGAAAGCAAAGAGTTCTTGTGATTCTAGTAGAGAACGGACTCCAAGAAAATTATCTTTCACTGCTTATCAGGTGGCAACAGGAAAGTGTATGCTACATGGAACCAAAGCTCAAACTACAGGGTCAGAAGACGTGGTCATAGACTCAGTCTCTGCCACTCACTATCCATGTACTTTGGGCAAGTCAAATGCTTTCTGAGTCTTGTCTTCACTTGTGAAATAAGGATAATCCACTCATTCATCTAAATATATTTCGAGAGCATTCTACATACCCCCATTATATAGGATACCGGGATTGAAGTGTTGAGTAAGACAAGATTCTTGTCTTGAAGCTTTCATTCTAGTGGGGAGAATAGTCCACATGTAAAAAACCAAACTAAACTTTTAAAAGTTGTGATAAGTGCTATTAAAGAAATATATAGTGATGTAATGGGACAGATGGCCCAATTTTTTTTTTTTAGTTGACAAATTTCATTTACTTAATTTTTGTATCCACATGATTGTAAAAAAGCAAATAGTGCTAAATGGCTATTTTTTGGTAAAAACACACAGTGTTCAAACCTAAGGATTACATTCTTTGGACAGGTTTTATTCCCAAAATATCGAATGCCTTGGCCATAATAGCAGCTACTGCTTCACAAAGCAGCATACGCCACATGTTTACCTTCAACACTTGTCCAGTCTGTCGATCCTTCTCTACACAGTAGCAGCTATCATAGAATTCTGTGAAAGTAGTTGCCAGCTCATAGATATAATCACAGAGAGTATGGAGAAGTAAGTCATCTAAAATCTTTTGGAGAATCTCAGGGAAACGTAAGGTACACCGGCCCAGTTTCCATTCCTTCTCATGGTCCAAAACGAACACAGCATGATGTATACACCTGTCACTAAGTTGTACACCTGAAACTAAGGTAACACTGTGTGTCAACTATACTCGAAAAAAAAGAAAAAGAAATACATAGGGATAATTGGAAGATAACAAAGATACCTATTCTTGCTAGGAGACTCTGAGAAGAATTCTTTAAAGAGGGATAGTTAAGTGAAAACCTAAGCAATAAGGAGCAATACACGATTTATAGAACCAACCAATGGAACAGTATTCTAGCAAAGGGAATAGCAAGAGCAAAGGCCCTGGTGCCTGAACAACTTGGTTGGTTCTGAATCAACTGAGAGATGATCAGTGTGTGAGCCATAGATGTACGAAATAAGGCTGATGAAATAAGAGAAGCCAGAACACATAGGACTTTGTAAGGAATTTGGATTTCTATTCTAAGTTTAATGGGAAGTCATTGAAGGGGATTTTCATGATCTTGCATCCTTCTTTTAAAGATTTGTATATCCTGTGCAGAATCAATTGAAAGGACACAAAAGATACAGCATAGGGAATGTAGACAGTGGTGGTGTAATAGTGTTGTATGATGGCAGATGGTAGCTACACTTGTGGTGAGAATAACATAATGTGGAATCACTTTGTTGTACACCTAAAACTAATGTAACATGGTATGTCCACTATATTTCAATATAAAACACACACACACACAATAGGGAAGCCTGTGTGGCTCAGCAGTAGAGCATCTGCCTTTGGCTCAGGGCATGATCCTAGAGATCAAGTCCCACATCAGGCTCCCTACAAGGAGTCTGCTTCTCCCTCTGTCTGTGTCTCTGTCTCTCTGTGTGTATCTCTCATGAATAAATAAATAAAACCAAAAACACATACCCCCCCACACACAATAGAGAGGGAGAGATTTTATATGGGGCCATTAAGGTAATTTAGATGTTAGATGTTGCTGGCCTTGACTAGAATGTTGGCCATGAGTATGGAGACAAGTGGGCAGAGACAGAGCTATTTTCTGGAGAATCATCCGGTCCTGGTGATGGGAAGATTATGTTCCATCATATTTCCGATAAGATAAAGAGAGAAGCTTCTAATGACAGTGACTTCAGTAACTGAGAACATGCTAGTGCTAAATGCTAATACAAGACTGGAGTCATCCAGGTTTGGCAAACATTTACAAGTTAAGTTTGCACATAATTTTGAGGCATCTTTTGAGACACCCAAGTGGATATGTCAGGTAGGGTAATTAGATACATATGTGCAAGCTCAGGAAAGAACCATAGGCTAGGAATATAAATTTGGGAGTCTTCAGATAAGCAATGGTATTTGAAAGCTGATCATAATATCTTCCTTACACATCTCAAAGGTTTTTTATTATCTTGCAAGCTACCTGTCTCACTTAGTTAAGCTAAATTATGTTACAGTAACAAAAACTTGAATATATCAGTGGCTAAAGACAGGAAAGGTTGATTTCTTGCTTATGCTACATGCCCGTAGCAGGTAGTCTGGGGCTTCGATCTCCGTCTTTGTTATCATCACTAGGCCCCAGGCTGTCAGAGCTGCCAAATCTAGAAAATTGTTGGTCATGGTAGCAAAGGGAATATCGAACTCTGAAAGGCCTCACACTGACATTAAGGTTGCAGCAAAGAAGTAAGTTATTTGTGCCTTCAACTCTTTGGCCAAAACTAGTCGCATGACCCCATCAACTACAAAGGAGCCAGGAAATACAATCATATCCTGTACCTGGAATGGGGAAACCATTTGGTAAATAGCACATTTGGTAACTAGCACCAATAACCACCACACTAAAGAAATTCCATCCCTTTGGGGTAGAAAGTGTCAATGGGAGCTAATGGTTCTCAGCTCTTCTAACTTCTGGGTCCCACTTTGTGTCTTCTGAAGCACTTTGCTCATGTGCTATAATATAGCAAATAAGGAAATAACACATGGAAAGTAAATGATAAGTCTTAGGGAAAAAAGTCTTTTTAAAGGTTAGTTCAAGGGCCCTACACTGAAATGTAATGGGGTAACTGTTGACACACAACACAAATCGTTAAGTATTTAGTAACCATTGGTTATCAGGGCCTTGGCTTGACATCCTCATTTTGGAGACAGTTGTACTCGCTTGTATTGATTGAGGTGGTGTGCACTAACAAAAGCTGGAACCTTCAGATTTAATGAAGGCAAAAAGCCATCCATGAGCAGAAAGCTGCTATCAAGCTGATTACAGTAGACAAGCCCAAGTTTGATTAATTTCATGGAGAATTGACCCCAAGAAGAAACTCACTATAGTTTACATGAGTCAACTCAATCAGGATCAGGGAAATCTGGTAAATTCCCAATGGCTGGTAGATAGAGTAAGTCCAGTAATAGGTATGCAATTAGACCCCAGATAATTACTAGATCAGATTGCCCCAAACCTCTCCTTGGTAGCAAGGTAAATGTTTAAGGAGGCCTACTTACTCTCTCATGTCATTTGGATAGTCTTGATACCTTCTCCTCTCTAAATCTCTTTACCTTGCCAGGTAAGGTTCTGAAAAGGCTGGTGCTCTCCTAGAGTCTATTCTGTTCTGAGTCAGATGCTACCCAAAGCTAAAGCTCAAGAACCACAGCTTTTGCTCTGAGAACTCTACAAGTTTAACATTGCAGATCACATTCTCTTTTCAATTACATATATTTAATTAGTTTGCTTATTGACCTTTTGTAAATAATCTAAGTTTTAACTTGAGTGTACAGGTAGTCTATACTACCTGCAGGTAGTACCAGGACCTGTTGTAGGTCCTAAAAAAGTAGGTCCTAAAAAAGTAAGAGTAACCTGTTCCAGGGGGCAAGGTGCACTAGCTAAGTAAGGATAGTTGACTGCTCAGCACGTAGACCCTGATTCTGGGGATACTGGTATATAGCTAAAGGACAGAGGCCCTAGGTGGAAGTAGGAGTGAGGGAAAGCAAGAGGTTCTGAATCACAGGGATGGAAGTGGTGTGAGAAAGGGAAGGTTGGAGAGGTGGGATGAGGCTGAGAGTAGAAGACTTTGAGTGCTACCATAAAGCCTGGAGACTCACTCCTCTGAGCAGAGCCAAGTCATTAAAGATATTTCTGGCTGAAGGGTGACTTGATATAAGCGGAATTTTTTTAAGAATGCAGAGAGAGGGTTGGGTTGGGTGGTAGAAAAAAATGAGATCTTCCTTGGAATGAAAGGAAGACCAATCATGAGAAGGACATCAGTTATGAAGCTATTAAAATGACCCACATAATCATCCTTTCAAACTACTGCTTCTAGCCACGTGCCCCAAATCTCCAGCAACAGATGACCTTCATCCACACACCATATCCTTCATTTTCTCCACAGATAAAGTTTCTTTTTCTGAGCACGAAGAGATTGAAAGGCCTATAATGAGTCAGCTCCTCCACACTTTTCTCCTGTTATGGACACCTCTTTCTAGAGCCAAAGGACTAGGAAACCAATCTTAGACTTTGTTATTGTTACCTGATTTTGCTCTACTCTGCCCAAGAAGAGCAGCTATTTCTTGGATTTATGCATTGAGCCCCTTTAAAATACCAGGCACTGTGCACAGAGCATACAAAGAAAATTCCTGAATCATGGCCTGTAGATGCTCAGAGGTAACTGTAGGGAAAACAAGCAGATTGTACCATCAAAGATAATAAGCAGGACTATGAAATGTGGGCTTCCTGGTCTCTTTCTCTGTCTAACACACAAAACTCCATGAAGTGAGGTGCCACACCAGGAGAAAATCATGTTCACATTGAGTCTGAGAGAAAGAAAAGAAGAAAAACTACAAAATATTCCTGGGTATTAGAAAAATTGGTCTTTAAGAAAAAAGGAAGCTACTAAGTTCAAACGGCTAAATAAAGAGAAGTAAATTCAAATATGACACAGAAAGTTCTTGGGTGTGGAAAAGAGGTGAAGATTGAGGTATGTTATCAAGCAGAGGCTTTCTGGGTTAAAAGGAGCAAAGCAAAACACATTTTATAAAATTTTGCCTTCTGCCATGCACTCCACCTGTCTTATCTCATTTAATCCTTTGCAGGATACCATGAAACAGGTCCTATTATTATTATTATTCCCTTTTTTGCAGATGAAGAAACTGACACTTGTCCAAAGACACACAGCTAATAACTAGTTGGTTAAGAATTTCAACCCAGTTGAGCCCTAATGCCTATGGGCATCAACACCGCACGTATACTTATACTGCCTCCACAGTATTTAGTCTCTAAAGTCTGAGGATTAGATGCAGTAATCCATCTCTCCTTCAGAGTTACTACCTCTAAATGACATTTCCATGTACTTCATGAATATCTATGACATGGATATCCTATAAGTACTTTATTTTGAAGTGTCTAAAGAAATTTCACTCTCTTCCAGCACCCAATTTACTCCTCTTCCTGCTTCCTTTAGCTCATAAAGGTAACATCTTTCTCCCAGTTACTCAATTATCCTTGATTGAGATGATATCTCTCCAATACACAACCAGAATTAAATCTTTTTGGCCTTCTTTTGAGATATTTCACATGACTCTGAAGTCATTTCCTAACTGGCCTTTCTGTCCCCACTCTCTCCCTCCTGCCAACCACTGTCCAGCTGTCTCATCCTGCCGATGGGGCTAGTTTTTTTCAACACCAATGCTGGGAATCCTCAGTGATAAGTCAGGTAAGCCCACAGACTCAAGAATCAGATGGCCAGAGTTCAAATCCACTTTTCTTCACTTAACCAGCTATATGACTTGGGCCGTAACTGAAATTCTTTTAGTCTACGTTTTTAAATCTATTAAATTAGGATAATAATAATACCTATCTCTTAAGGTCATTGGGAAAATTAAATGAGATACCTCATCTTTGGTCACAGAGTAAGGACCCTGTGAAATATTATCAAGATCATTTACATTAATGATGGTGCCTCTTCCTTGATCAAAATCCTCTGTTGATTCCACGTTGCTTACAAAATGAAGTCTGGGCAATTTTTCGGTGTGGTATTCCAATTCCATCAGAAAATTGTCTTAACCTGCCTTTCTGGACTCCTTTCCTTTCACCCAGGCTCTCTTCTCTAGCTTGCTCTAAGCATGGAGTCCACTCATAACTCACCAGTGCTCCCGCCATTCTGCAATTCCCCCTTCTACACCTTTGCTGAACATGATCCTTGTGCCTGGACAGCTTATACTCATAGTGATCTATCAAAATCCATCCCAACTTCTCTTAACATCAACCTCCTCTCTGTGAGGTGTTCACACATCCCTTTTTTCCAGATAACCCCAGTGATCTTTTCTAGTGCTCTGTCTTACCTGGACTTATACATCCAGATTGCAGGTCACCTTAATAATGGCTCTTTCTCCCCTGTGATGATGTCATATTTTTTATGGAAAAAAAAAAACCTGTGACATCACAGGTTGAAGCACACATTCAACTCCTGTCCAACCACTCTTATTAGGGAACATCTTATTCTTTGCCCAGGAGCACACCCACAACTACAGTTTCTTCCATGAACAGGAGCACTGGGAATGACTCTTGAAATCCCTTCTCATGCCAAACATGTCAGTTACCTGATCAACAGTGACCCCTGTTTAAGAGGATGGCACAGCCAGTATGAACAAAAGATACCAATGAACTACACCAGCCCTAACCAAAACTAGGGTACCTTATAGGAGTTGATTTTCCCCCATTCACCCAGTAAGTTCTTAAGAGATTAATATATGGCAGTGATTCTCAAAACTGTCTGTACACCAATATCAGTTGGGGAGCTATACTGTTTCCTGGGGCTGCCATAACAAAGACCTATAAACTCTGTGACTTCAAACAACAGAAATTTATTGTCTCACAGTTTTGAAGACCATATAGAAATTAAGGTATTGGCAAGACCACACTCCCTCGGAAACCTGTACAAGGGAATCCTTGCTTGCCTATTCCAGCTTCTGATGGTTTGCTGTCAATCTTTGGCATTCTTGGGCTTATAGATCGACAGCTTCAAGCTCATAGCATTCTCTCTGTGTGTCTCTGTCCTCACTAGCCCATTTTTTTAGACATGTTATTTATGTATTTATTTACTTATTTATTTATTTATTTATTTTTAAGCAAGAGAGCTTGCATATAATGGGGGCGGGGGGCAGCACACATAGGAGCAGAGAGGGAGGGAGAAGAAGAGGGAAAGAATCCCAAGCAGACTCTGCACTGAGCCCTGAGCCCAACAGAAGCTTGATCTCATGACCCTGAGAGCATGACCCCAGCTGAAACCAAGAGCCTCGGGATGCCCAGGTGGCTCAGCCGTTAAGCATCTGCCTTTGGCCCCGGACATGATCCCGGAGTCTCAGGATCGAGTCCTACATAGGGCTCCCTGCATGGAGCCTGCTTCTCCCTCTGCCTGTGTCTCTGCCTCTCTCATTCTCTCTCTCTGTCTCTCTCTCTCTCTGTGACACTCATGAATAAATGAATAAAATCTTAAAAAACAAAAAAACACAAGAGCCTCACACTTAACTGACTGAGTCACCCAGGTGCCCCCAGATCTTCTTCTTAGAAGGACATCAATCATACTGGACACACCTTACTCCTATGTGGCTTCACTTTAACTTAAGTGATTACATCCCGAAATGACCCTGTGTCCAAATAAGATCACATTCCAAGGTAGCGGGGTGTAAGGCCTCAATATATCTGTTTTGGAAGATACAATTCAACTCATAAAGAGAAATAAAAGAATTTTTTAAAATACTCTCAGTAATGGCCCATACCCAGAGTCTGCAATCTAATTGATCTCGGATGTAGCCTGGGATTCTGAATTTTTAAAAAGTCCTTAAGCAATTCTAAAGTGCAAGCAAGTCTAAAATTCAAGCGTCAGGGGTTAAGATCAAGAGGCTTTGGAGTCAGGCTACCTGGGGTTGATTTATGCCTATATCAAACTGAGTGGCTTTCAGAAATTCATGTAAGGCCTCTGTGCCTCAGTTTCTCTAATTTAAGATGGAGATAACAATAGAACCTGCCCCACAGGGAGATTATAAAGATTAAATAAGGTTATCAAGGAAAGCCTCTAGAACCATGCCTCGAATCTTATTATCCTCATTATTATTATAGTTCTTTTTAAAAAAAAAATTTATTTATTTGATAGAGAGCAAGAGAGCACAAACAGGGGGGAGCAGCAGATGGAGAAGCGGGCTCGATCAATGTGGGGCTCGATCCCAGCACCCTGGGATCATGACCTGAGCCCAAGGCAGACACCTAACCTACCGAACCACCCAGGCACACCTATTCTTATAGTTCTAATACACATGCATCCTAAGTTTTAAAGCCTTAATTGTAATGTTCAATGAAGAGTATTTAGTCTCTATTTTAGAGATGAAACAAAGGGAGTGGCATAGTTATTCAATAGTTTACTCAAAATTCAGTAGGAAAATCTAGAAAGAAATTTACATCTCCTCTGTACAGATCATAGCCCAGCACTTCAGGAAACCAGTGGCTTTTAATCTTGGTCTCAGGGGCCAATGTGATGGGGTGAAGGGATGTGAGGGAATGAAGCGGTACAGCTCATTTTTATCTGCTTCACATGTTAATTCCCCACAGGATTTTGCTTGAAAAGAAGAGGGAGTGAGGGTTTCCATGGTTGAAAAAAATTTGGAAAGCACTGTGTCAGATTATGTTACCATAAACTTCTTGACCAGCAAAAATTTACCCCAGCTTCTGCTTCCTCCCTTTTCCTCATGGAGCAGAAAAGCCCCAAAGAGTCTCAGGTGGTTGAAGACACTCTAAGGAGGGAGATGAGGGTAGTCTTCACAACTGGTAAAAAGAGATATGCAAAGTGGCCTCGCTGTAGCATTTCATAATGTCTACTCTCTGCTGGTTACTAAAATTTGTGTGAGGGAGGCTGAGAATTAAGACCTCCCAAGGCCCCAATCAGAGTCATCTCCGCTGAGAAATGCAGGGTGAAATGGACGGAGCACTCTCTTACCCTTATGCTTCTAATCACCGAGAAGCTCAGGAAATTGGAAATGCCCCAGAAACAACATGACATATCAAATACCAGAGCCTGGGCGATCCATCACCATCTTCATCACTGTGGTCATTACCATTCACTTCCACTCTGTGGACAGCCCGTAAATCAGCCTGTGGAGCTCTTTGGGATCACTGAGTGAAAGGCACTGAATAAATGTCAGCTGGGATCATTAGAGATACCTTTCACTTCAGACAGACAAATGTTAGTGAGTCCATGTTCAAGGAAGCACCAATCGGGACCCTGGATATTTCCAGGGGCCCCAAGATGCTAATAATGATTCACATAGTCAGAAAATTAAGATAGAAAAGGAGCGGGCTTTCTCATCTCACAATATTAAAAATACTCCACAAGCATAAAAATTCATTTACCACACTTGGCTTGTGCAGGGACATATTTGTGGCCCCATGTACTTTCTCCGAGATCTGAAAATAGGCAGAGAACCAAATAATTTTCAGTACTCCAAATCCTTTGGGGCAAACGTTTAGAACCCCGAAGGCACAAGCACCCAAAGACGTTTATAGGAAGATTTTGTTCCATTCTGCCACGCTGAGCCCTCTTGTATCTTTTCCCCAAATTTTGTCTTCAAAGGCAATGGCTTTCTACAGTGTGCCCACTCTTTAAAACTGGACTGGATCTCCTGCAACAGCTCTGGAAACTCAGATCAGGTCTAGAGATTATGATTGCTCTCATGAAAGATTTTTTCCAACACTTCCTAGCTTTGGGACATCGTGTTTTCCAGACCTAAGTCATCCCATCTCTCTTGCTCAGGAAGTAAAATCTTCACCTCCTGGCATATTCCCTTGTGTGTTTCGCATCTGTGGTGGTTTTCTATTGAATTGAGTACCAGGCCCAGATTCCCATGCACCAGGAGGAGGGGAGTAAGCCTTTTTAGTCGGTTTTCTATTGTTCATTGTTCGCCAAGTACTGAAAGCATTCTCAGTACAGTATTGGATGGATCCTCAAGGTCCCTTGAGGCAGAAAGTCCAAAATAAAGAGACAGAAGTAAGTGACTCATACAGAAAACTGCTCTGCTGGGAAGAAGAGCCAAGTTGTTCATGGTCTGTACATGAGCCAGGTGGGTGGGAGTATGTTTATGTTAGAACTTCCAAAGACCAACTTCCAATGAGGCCCTCTGGAGACATGAGGCTCTAGTCAACTCTGTCTTTGGGGAAAAACTTCTTCCTGCAAAATAGGAGGCAAGGCCACAGGAGGATTCTGGAATTTCCCGTTTAACAACTATGTGGATTATATTTGTCGCTGGAACACAAACACCTTTCTTCAGAGCTATATTTATTTAGTGCTTAGAAATGGGGTAGAATAAAAAGCCCAGAATGGAGAAGTCCAGAATTCAGGGGGAAAAAAATATGAGCATATTGGGTCCATTTCTGCTCTTCAGGGTTCCTCTTCAAAGGGATTGGGCTCTCAGCTTTCAGATCCTTTCTGGCTTCTAAACCACATTCTGAGAGTTCCTGTATAGCTGCCATGTAGAGCTAACTGGAACCCAAGCATCAGTGATGCAGGTGTTTATCCCCTGAAACTGGGCTGGGAAAACCTAGCAAATTATTGAAAAGTGCAGGTAATTCCATGACCTCACTATTTGCTCTTGACAGAAACATACTGCAGGCCAGCCTCCTCATGAGAGAGAGGATTGGGTCCTTCTTTTCTTATTTTTCTTCACTGTCACTCACACTATTTGCTGATAATAAGCCAGAACATGTTGGAGTATGGATAGGAAAGAAAGAATAAGAAAGCCATTACTGTACCTGAACTAGTACTGCCCTAAGATGGTGTCTTAGTCATCTTAGGCTGCTATGACATTACCGTACACTGAGTGGTTTAGAAACACAGAAATGTATTTCTCATTATTCTGGAGGCCGAGAAGTCTAAGATCAAGACACCAGCAAATCCAGTGTCGCATGAGAGCTTTCTACTTGGTCTGCAAAGGGCCTTCTTCACATGGCAGAGAGCAGAGAACAGGGACAAGTTCTCATGTCTCTTCTTATGAGGGCACTAATCCTGTCCATGAGGGTTCCATGCTCATGTCCAATTACCTGCCAAAGCCTCCACCTCCAAATACCATCACTGTGGGGGTTAAGATTCCAACATATGAATTTTGGGAGGACATAAACATTCAGTCCACAGCAGATGGCTTCTTGCTCTTTAGGCCAAGCAATCATTTGAGCGAATTCTTGGTCTCTCATGGGTATTTCTGTAGATTTACCTGAACTCCTTTGCTGGGATTCATCTGGCTGCAACTTCTATGATTCTACGTTTTTTCTTCTATTGCTCATTCCCATCCTTATCACCCTCCCTGGTTTTCTTGTATCCACTCTACACAGACCTTTTGCCATGGAAGTCACATTGTACCTTCCAAATGTACCTCAGTCATGAAAGACCAAAATCTTGGAGAGAAGGAAAATACATAAAGATAAGTACTACACTAGTTGCTACTTGTGTCCCTCTAGGCATTTGCCAATTTTCTTTATGGAACATAGCTGCTGAGCAAAGAGCATCAGCTAAGAGTTTATAAGTCTCACTGACAGGGGAATTGAAAATTAGTGTACAGGGCTACCAAGGCTGCTAGAACTTAAGAAGTCATGATCTGAGAGAAAATCAAACTGCAGAAATGTAAAGTGGATATTATATGTGCAATTTTTCCTTGTGGTATTTTTCAACTCCTAAGCTGCACATGTATGAGGCAAATTGCCAAGAAAACCAAGCAGAAAACAGCTGCTAAGAAGCTAAAAATCTAAGCAGACTTTTCAGTAGTCTCCCAGTCCTCAAAAGACAAAAATTGAAGTTCATAGCCTGCCAAGAAAGAGAATTTCTAATAATCATACCAGACTCATCCTTGAGATCCTTGAAGAGGGAAGTTCTAGAAATAAAGACAAAGCTGAAATAGAACAGATCTCACTAGCCCTCACATTGAGTCTGGACCCAAGTCCAGGGGATCATGATGATCTCCCTGTGGTCTATTTGCCTGTCAGAAGAAAATTAAGTCCTCTCTAAAGGAAGATGTCATGTACAGCATCTATAATTTTTCATACATAATGCTTGGCATTAGATCAAATTTACAAAGTAAGCCAAAATATAGGATCATATGACCAAAAACTAAGAGGAAAAGAAAACAGGCTTCATAAGCAAGTTTGAAAGCAAATATTTGAATTATTGGGCCTGGAATTTTAAATAATTATAAATAACATAATCAAAATAAGAAAAAGATGGACATTTGCATCAGAGTACTAGAATCTGTTTTTTTTTAAAAAAATAGAAAATATAGAGGCCAGTATTACAACACTGAAATTAAAAATATAATAAATAGATTTAGTAACAGATTAGACATAACAGCAGAGAGGACAAGAGAACTGGAAGATAGATCAGAAGAAAATATTAGAATTTATATTTTCTTGGAGAAACAAAAAGAATTAAAACAGAAAAAGAGCTTACAAAACATGGGACATGATCAAAAGGACTTTTTATCAGTGTAATTGGAATCTTAAAAGGAAAGGAGAGAGATAATGCAACAGAAGAGGTACTTTTTTATTTTTTTGTTTTGCTTTCCAAAACAAGCAAAAATAGTAACACAATAAAGAAACACTACAAGTTTCAATCATGATAAATACAGATAAATATATATATCCATGAAACTACTTAAACCTAAAAATAAAGAGTATCTGATAAACATAGAAAATGGACACATGATTTTTTAGGGTAGCAACAATAGAATTATGATGAACTTTTCAACACAAACTATGATGCCAAAAGACAATAGAATAATAGTTTCAAAATGCTTAAGGAAAATTATTGCCAACCTAGAATTGCATACACAAGAAAAATAGCTTTCAAAAAAGTAAGGTTAAATGGTGGCATTTTCAAACAAACACAATGATACCATAACCAGGAGGGGCAAACTTTTAAAAACTAAGCACAAATTTTAAAAAACTAAGGTGAAAAGAGAATGATCCCAGATGGAAACATGTTACTGCAGGAAGGAACAAAGATAACCAGAAAGGTTAAGTATTCAGTAATTCCAAATGAATATTATCTCTTTGTAACAATAGTAATAATGGCTTTCACAATTTAACATGTATGTAGAGTCAAAATACCTAATAACAATACCACAAAACTGAGTAATGGATAAATGGAATTAAGGTATTATAAGACCTTGTCCATAAAGGTAAACCTACTGACTTAAGTTAGATATTCATCAGTCTAAAATGAATATTGGAGATACAAATAAAATAAATACAATAAAGAAAAAGTGTATAATTTTATGTGAATGGTGGAAAGAAGTAATTTTAAAAGTTTATATGATTAAAGCAAAAGAAGGCCAGAAATGGGGAAGAAACAGCCTATAAAACCCCAAAAAGCAAATAATAAGGTGATACATTTAAATCCAGGTATATCTCTAAGAACACTAAATAGAAAGAGAACAAGCACTTTGATTAAAAATAAATATGATTGCACTGGATAAAGCAAATAATATGTCCTTGTACATACATGTAAGAGATAGATACATACCTTAAAAGTTGAAAGCAAAGGGTTGGAAAATATATACCATGTACTACCTAGCCAAAACATGTCTGTTGTATCTATAATATCAGACAAAATTAACTTTAAGGCAATAAGTATTACTACGGATAAAGAGAGAGATTCCTAATGCTAAAATTGTCGATCTAAATAATATTTAATAACTCTAAAACTGTATGCAGCAATTTATACGGCCTCAAAATATTGAAACCAAAAGCTGGCTGAATTGAGTGGAGAGGATGATAAATCTGTGTACTTGTGAGTTTATAACTTTTCTAGCAATTAATTGAATAAGTAGACTAAGAAATTAGTAAATAAATGATAGGTGATTAGAATAACATAATCAATAAACTTAACTTATTTGACATAACAAACCACTACAACCAACAACTTCAGAATGCACATCCTTTTTAAGTGCACTTGGGAAAGCAATCACCATAGGCCATATGCATGGTCATAAAGCAAATTTCCAATAAATTTCAAAGTGATTTAAATCATACAGAATATATTCTCTGACCCCAATGAATTTAAACTAGAAATCTACAAATGCTTACAAATTAAGCAAAAACAGTTCTAAATAATCCAGGGACAAATTATATATATAACATATATAATTATATATATACACATATATATATTATACACACATATATCACAATAGAAATTAGGAAATGTTTTTAACTCAATGATAAGAACATAACATATGAAACTTGCCTGATGAAACAAAGAGTGCTCACATGAAATGTGTAGCCTTAGATGCATAAACTAGAAAGGGAAAAGATACTTAAAATCTACAGTGCAAGCATCTATATCAAGAAGTTAGTAAAAGACCTGCAAATCAAGCCAAAAGAAAACAGAAAGTACATAGAAGAAAAGATGAAGATGAATGCAGAAAACATTGAAATAGAAAACAAATATACGTTAGAGAAAATCATCGAGACAACAAAATACATCTTTAAAGATATTAATAAAATTAATAAATGCTTAGCAAGACTAATCCAGAAAAAAGAAAATAAAAACTACATCACCAATATTAAAAACATAAACAGGCTATCACTATAGATCCTATGTACATTTAAGACATTAGTAAGAGGTTACTATAAATAAAGTTGATTCTAAATTTGAAAATTTAGATGAAATGGACAAATTCCATGAAAAACAAGATTTATCAAAACTGACATAAGAGGGACACCTGGAAAAAATAAAATAAAAAGTAAAATAAAATAAAAAAAGAGGGATGCCTGGGTGGCTCAGTGGTTGAGCATCTGCCTTCGGCTCAGGGAGTGATCCTGGGGTCCTGGGATTGAGCCCTACATTGGGCTCCCCAAGGGGAGCCTGCTTCTTCCTCTGCCTATGTCTCTGCCCTTCTCTCTGTGTCTCTCACAAATAAATAAATAAAATCTTTTAAAAAATGACATAAGAATTAGAAAATCTAAACAGTCCTATATTTGCCTACAAAATTGAATCTAATTGTACCAGCTATCTCTCAGTTCCAAATCCACCCTTAATTATTTTATGTACTGGAATATTTCTCCTCTGCAGGCTGGCACAATGCTAAGCTGCCAGTTGGGGGTCCTGGATGTTTGGAGCAGGGAACACACTTTCCTCCTGGTTCCAGTGTGTTCTTCCACATTTGTTCCATGTGCACATGGCCAGCAACATGCAGACACCTAGAGGAGCTTATCCACCAGCTTGCTAGCCCTGGCCTCTAGTTCCCTACCCATAAGCCTTTAGTTGGCCAGCATCCCAATAGGAGGTTCCCTCTTCAACTTTCCTATGTGCCAGTCTAGGCCAGCTGGCACTCCAGAAAGATGTTTTCAGTCTACAATTCCTGACCCATGATTCTGTGCCTGCAGCCTCAGCCCATTAGCTGTGGACCTCCCCATCCCTAGGGGAACCCAGAAAATTTCTTCTGTATCAGTAGGCTATGGTTATGACCCATTCCACAATATTTGAGTCCCAAATTGAGAGTGGACACCTTACTTCCAAGTTTGTTTCTGCCCTGGGTATCCTGCTTCAGCCCTAGCATAACTCTAGAGTTCTTTTATTCCCTTGTAATAACTAAAACACTGTAAATGGTTAATAATTTTTATATTACACTTCTGCTGTTCAAATTTCTGTGTGGTATCTATCTCCTGTCTGGACCCTGATTGACAAATAGTCAAATTTTAAAATAAATAAAAATAAAAACAAAAAACAAAAACAAAAACAAAACAAAACCAATCCTTCCCACAAAATAAGGACAAGGCCAGATGATTTCACTGTGATTTATTCCAAAAATTGAAAGAATAATACTTACCTTACACAAACTCTTACAGAGAATAAAAATAGAGATAATCCTTCCCAAGTCATTATGAGGTCATTATAATATTACCACAATTTAACAAGCAACTATACAAGAAAGAAAAATTAAAGGCAATGCCTCTCAAAAACATAGACCAAAACACCTAAATATAAACTTGGAAAATACAATCTACCAATATTTAAGAAGGATAATGCATCATGACCAAGTTGGAGTTATTCCTAAAATCCAGGATTGGCTGAACATTTAAAAAGCAATTTGCAGGGGCACCTGGGTGGCCAGTGGTTGAGCATCTGCCTTTGGCTCAGGGTGTGATCCCAGAGTCCTGGATCAAGTCCCACATCAGGCTCCTAGTAGAGAGCCTGCTTGTCTCTCTACCTATGTTTCTGCCTCTCTCTTTGTGTCTCTCATGAATAAATAAATAAATAAAATCTTTAAAAATAATAAAATGATAAAATAAAAGCAACCAGCAGAGTTTATTTTACAAAAATAAAGGAGCGAATATTCATGTTCATTTTGATAAATTCAAAATATTAAGAAATATTAGAATTATTAAGTGAATTTAGCAAAGTTGTTGTAAATATATTTCTATATGTTAGTAACAAAAGTATTAAAATACCACTTAAATTAACATAAAAATATCAAATATTGTGACAAATCTGACAAAAGATGTACAAAGCTATCTACACTATAAAATATTACTAATAGAGATTCAAGAAGAATAAATAAATGGAGGAATTTACATGTCATGAATTGGAAGACAACATTGTAAATATGGGTTTTCCCCCCATACTTATATTTAATTATATTTGATATTTGATTTTTAGTTTCAATGCAATTACAATAAAAATTCCAGGAATTCTTAGGGAAATTTAATTTACACAGAATGCAAAAGATTAAGAGTAGTAAAGATGATTTTGAAGAACAGTGTTGAAGGACTTAACGGGTATCAAGTTTTATTAGAAAGCTACAGTGATTAAAACAGAGTAGTATTGGTGCAAAGATTGACAAAGGGATGAAAGGGACAGAACAGAAAATCCAGAAACAGATCTACATTTACACAGTCACATGATTAATGGCAAAGGCCTTCTGCAATTCAGTGGGGAAGGGATTGTCTTTTCAATAAATGGTGCTGGGGTAATTGAATATCCATATGGGAATAAAATGAGCCCTGATCCATGCCTCAAACCAAACACAAAAATTAATTCCAGATGGATGATAGACCTAAAATGCAAAAGGAAAAGCAACATAGCTTCTAGAAAATAACACAAGAGAATAACTTCCCAATCTGGAGGTGAACAAAGGTTCCTTAATCTGGACACACAGAAGAACTCTAACCATACATGAAATAATTTCTGCATTGAACCATATAAATATGAAAACATTTTCTTATTAAAAGACACTATCTGGGATGCCTGGGTAGCTCAGTAGTTGAGTGTCTGCCTTCAACTCAGGGCGTGGTCCCGGGGACCCAGGATCGAGTCCCACATCAGGCTCCACTGGAGGAGCCTGCTTCTCTCCCTCTGCCTATGTCTCTGCCTCTCTGTGTGTGTCTCTCATGAATAAATAAATAAAATCTTTAAAAATAAAATGAAAGACACTATGGTGTGTAAATAGGAATATTCATTTATAATACATATATCTGCCAAAGGATTCAAATAAATGACAAAGAAAAAGACAGACTCAATTTTTTAAATGGGCAAAGGACCTGAACAGGACTTCACAAAAGACAGTATCCAAATTCGCAGTGAACATATAAAAGATACTCAACTTCTCTAGCTATCAGGAACTTCAAATTAAAAATAACAGTAACACAAATCACAAATTAAAAAGACACCATAATACAGCCACCAGAATGATTAAAAAAAGAAAAGAAGAAGAACAGAAACAAGGACACTGACAGTACTGTGAATTGGCAAGGATGTGGAAGAAATGAAACTCCCATTCACTACTGATAGCAGTGCAAATGAGTACACCCAATTTGGAAAACTAGCAGTATCTACTAATTATAAGAAAAAGCATATTCTGGAGCACCTGGGTGGCTCAATCAGTTAGGCATCTGCCTTTGGCTTAAGTCATGATCTCAGGGTCCTGAGATGGAGCCTCATGTCAGGCTCCCTGGTAAGCAGGAAGCCTGCTTCTCCCTCTGCCTATTGCTCTTCCTGTTTGTGCTCTCTTTCTCTCTGTCAAATAAATAAGTCAAATATTTTTTAAAAAAAAAGAATAAGCAGATTCTATGACCTGGCAATTCCACTCCTAAGTAACCCAACAGAAAGATGTGAATATATTTACTGAGATGTATAAAAATATGTTCTATAACACTATTTCTAATGGTCCCAAAATGGAAACTACCCAAATTCTTTATTAGAACAGAACAGATATATAAATCAGGGTATGTTATTAAAATTTAATAATATTCATCCATGCAAAAAACAAACCACTGTTACACGCAATAAACAATACGAACCTCACATACATACAGGACACTTGAGATTCTTTTATATTTTCAGGGTTGGCCAGAGATTCCAGGTGAAATACCCAGGTCTGGAAAAGAGAACTTGGTATCTTAATTTGATATTTGCATCACCTATGGAATGTTGGTTTAGTAATTACCTGGAAATACATTTTAATAACTTGTGACATATTTAACACATTACCAAAAATTCAACTTGAAAAAAAATGCTCAGTTATGTTGTTTAACCTCTCATCAATTAAAAAAAAAAAAGCAGTGGGAGTGGGTATTCCCTCTGCAGATTTTTAACTTAATTTTATGTTTTTTGTTTCTTTTCTTTCTGTTTATTAGATAGGTACTATGTAGATTTTTTTTTTTTTAATGCACATCACATTGCAATGTAGGAAGCTGGCACATGTGGGCCAGCTAGCACCCAGACAATTCACGAGAGTAGAATTCACCAAGATCCAGGATTTGGTTGTCAGAAGTGTTGTTAATGCCTAGAGAATGGATAAATGGTTCAGGGGCACACTCACATTAATAAGGCTTGTAGAGTCTGGATAGAAGAATGGAGAAATAGGTAGATCAGATAAGGTATTAATATACATTTATGTACATATACAATATACATATACATATATGTACTTATACAATATACATATACAATATAAATGCACATTAACAAACTCACAGAGAGATTTATTTATCACATAAGAGAAATATAACATAATATCAATTTATAAATCAGATGTTTATTGACAGTTTCCTGGACCTTCTTGAGTCATAACCAAAATAGATAGAAAACCAAGTTGTCTGGATGCAAATGGAAAGAGAATAAGAGGAATAGGTGATTTTTTTTTTAAGAAGTCTCTCCTAAATTCGGTGGTTTGCAGCACCACCCTACCAAATAGATATACACTGAAGCAAGAAAACCCTATTTAGGGGGTCTGCTTCATCAAAACATCCTCACCTCTGTGTCAGGCCATGCACAACACTTGCCTCTGTGATGCTTTTTTTAACTTTGTCCATGACTGTCCCAATACTCCTTCAGTAAGCAGAATAACGGCTCCCTAAAGATGCCCACATTCTAATCCCCGGAACCAATGAATAAATTATGTTACATGGCAAGTGGGAATTAGGTTGCAGATGGGATTAAGTTGCTAATCAGCTGACCTTAAAATAAGGAAATAAATTATTCTAGATCATTTGAGTGGTCCAATGTAATCACCATGGCCCTTAAATAGGGCTAAAGAATTAGAATCAGAGTGATGGCATCTCAAGAAAGAATAACTGGCCATCGCTGACATTGAAGATGAAAGGGAACCAGTGTCCAAGAAATGTAGGTGGCCTCTAAAAACTGGAAAAGGCAAGAAAATAGATTCTCCCCTAAACTCTCCTAAAGGAATGCAATTCTGCCAACATCTTGATTTTAAGCTCTTGGGACCCATTTCAGATTAAAGACCTCCATAGCTATAAGACAGAAAATTTGCTTTATTTCAAGCTACTCCACTGTGGTAACTTGTTGCAGCAGCAATAGAAAACTAATACAACCCCATACATCCTCACTGAGCCTTGCAACTGTTCTTTAAATATGCTATATAAAAATCTTATAACAGTTCATCTTTGTTAGCCTAGAATTATTTTTCTCTTTACAAATTGACTTTGTATCACTCTTCCCAGTTCCACTGTGTATTGAATTTTTCTGGTTTCATTCACCAAGGATTTTCATATGCCCTTATTGCTAAGTTTGGAGGCAGGACCTCTGTACCAATGAGAGATATATTCTCTAGAGTTTATCAAGAAGGATTAGCTCTCAGAAGAGAAATTTTTAGGAAAAGAATTCTTAACTTGATGAATAAAGAACTCTGATCATCAAATTACATTAGTTAAAATTTTGCTGCAGATACAAACTCATGGATGAAGAATGTGACATCCCAACTATTCATTCAGAAAAAGACTGAAGTTACTCTAATAGCAAATTGACTTTTAAGGGTAAAAACTGATCCCAGTAAAAACTGTTTAGACAGCAGGAGCACAACAGAGAAGAAAATGAAGCCAAAATAGGTCACCAATGTGGGTAACTAGGGCTCAATCCCACTGAGGATCTCTGGAAGCCAATATAGAACACAAACCTCAGAGTTATCCCATGTGAGGGTGTGGGAGCTGGGATATTTATACTCTTGGTCATTGATTGACAGCTGCTCCTGGAAGACATTAATTCCCCAGCATTTCCAGCTTATAGAGCAAGTGGCAAAGTAGGCTTTGGAAAGCAGAGAAAGACCTCAGGCAAAGAAATGCAGGTGCTGGCAGATGAAAGGCAAGCAAAGCTGGGACAACTGAAGTGATAAGGGATGTAGTAATGAGCAGGGCCCTTGCGGCATCTGCTACAGTCCCCATACTTTGAGGCACTGTTCACACCAAGTAAAAATGATGGCCATCAGATAGATAACATTTATAATACTGTTTTCTAGGATAATTTCATCAAAGCCTAATCTTTTAGAGTTGACATAGGAAAGCCAGCAAACATGGTATAAAATTTCTAAGTGTTGGGGCAGTCTGGATGGCTCAGCAGATAGCACCGCCTTCAGCCTAGAGCGTGATCCTGGAGACCCGAGATTGAGTCCCACATCTGGCTCCCTGCATGAAGCCTGCTTCTCCTTCTGCCTGTGTCTCTGCCTCTCTCTCTCTCTCTCTCTCTCTCTGTCTCTCATGAATAAATAAATAAAATCTTTAAAAAATGTCTAAGTGTTCACATTGCTTGTTTTAACTGATGGTTGTCAGAGGGAAGGGGCAAGTGGGATGGGCAAATGGGTGAAGGGGAGTGGGAGATATGGGCTTCTTGTTTTTATGTCCACTATTTGCTCCTTATCCATTTATCCATTTGTGAATTCAGCAAACATTGGCCTGAGGATCCCCAATAAGGTCTGAGCTATTCTACATGCTGGAGGAATAAAACCAAATAGTATGTGGCCTGTGTCCACAAGGCCAGTCAGCAATTACAAAACAGATAGACATCTCTATAGATGCTGGAGCCACACAGACAGAAAGCAAGAAATAAGACAGGAGGGAATTTGAGAAGCTTTCCAGGAAGAGGAGTTTCTCTTTTTTTAAAGATTTACTTATTTGAGAGAAAGAGAGAACTGGGCAGGAGGGGAATGGGTGGAGGAAGAGGGAGAGAGAGAATCCTAATCAGACTCTATACTGAGTGTGGAGCCTGATACCAATGAGTCCCATGACTGAGATCATGACCCAAGTCAAAACCAAGAGAGAGGGCAGCCTGGGTGGCTTAGCTGTTTAGCACCGCCTTCGGCCTAGGGCATGATCCTGGAGACCTGGGATCGAGTCCCACATCGGGCTCCCTGCATGGAGCCTGCTTCTCCCTCTGCCTGTCTCTCTCTCTCTCTCTTTCTGTGTCTCTCATGAATAAATAAATAAGATCTTTAAAAAACAAACAAAACAAAACAAAAAACAAAAGAGAGATGCTTAACTGACTGAACCACACAGGTGCCCCAGGAAGAGGAGCTTCTTGAGTTTTGAAAGACAAGTAGGAGTTAGCAAAATTCATATGGAGAATAAAGCATTGCAGGTGAACAGAAGAGCATGTGCAAAAAACCAGGGACATCAGAATGTGAACTAGTTATGCTTATTTTCGGCAAAAGTACTATTTATGGCAAAGGAGATAAGGTGGCCAGATTTAAAAGAGAAAACATTTGTTGCAAGCATTGTCTATTCTAGATGCCAGATGCAAAGATAACTTAGTTATAGTCATAGCCTTGAAGGAATCCACTGCCCTAACAGGATACACATGGTAAAGAAATAAGACAGAAAAAGAAGCTGTAATAGTGAAAGGTACAAAGTGTCATTTGAGTATGACTTCAGCATGGTTCTTCAGGCTTTGACTGATCCTTTCTCTTCCAGGTACTAGTAACTATGATTTATTATCTCTTTTTGAGCATATGGTTTCTCATGCATGTAAGTTGAGACCGGTATAGGAGTGTACTTTACTCTCTTCTTTACCTAGTTTTCACCCAGCCCCACTGACAGCACTTAAACAGAATAAAGTACCTCTGTCCCAGTAGGGGCTATTGCCAAGTGAATACAATGAGAATTTCAAGATTACTAAATTTACACCAAAAATCTTTCATATTAAAAAAAAAATCTTTCATATTTGTCTAAAAAGCGTGTAATTATAAAGAAAATACATACCTTGGGAATGAGTAATTGGATCATAAAATCCATCAAATGTCATTTTATTCATTTTGCCCAAGTGTCTCTTTGAAGCGACTCTAACCGGTGTGACGTCAATATCTATTGAATGCCAACATTATGCAGGGATGCATAAGCTAGCCTCCAAGAGAATTAATGGCACATAAATCTATCTCCATTAAATATGTTTCAAATTTACTTGTTATACATTCACTAAATGTATAGGCTTTTTAACGTTACAGCTTTGGCCTTGTCTCTTTTAAAACCACAAGATTTTTCTTCTCTTTTGAAGATGTAGCGGAGCCCTGCACCAGGTCTGTCATATATGGTGATGATAGCAGGCAGCTCAGATTACCACAGCTACAACGCCCAGACGAGCGCATAGAGAGACCAGCTTGTTCTAGGCTGCTATGAATTAAAGGCCTTGTTGTAAGTTCTCTGAGTATTTCTCTGGCAATTCTTTCATGCTGTGCTCTCTGTGGGTTGGTTCATCTGGAGTTGATGAAGGAAGAGCTATATCAGGACCAGAGTTTGCAGTTCTACACAGCCTTTCATAGATACCTGGGTGTCCAGGGCCCATGGTGGGTGGTTTTCCTCCTCAACCTGGAGAAAGCTGAGTTTAATTGCTGTCACCACATTATACCCCAGTCAGCCTTTCTCCCCTTTTGTTGTGGGAGAAACATGTTTTTCCACTTTTATTTGTTAAAATGATAATCATCATTTTTTTAAAAGAAGATTCCAAGAAGTTGTATTTTTAAAAATAATTAAGCAACTGTAAGAAGAGAAAGAAAGGAAACTGTCCTTGGTTAAGTACCTAATTCCTTCAGTCTTCACACAACACTCTGGTGAGGCAGGCATTGTTACTGGGTCTGAAGCGGAGAACAGCGCTCAAAACCATTGATACTGGAACAGACTGCATGGATTCAAGTCCCGGTTTTGGTGTTTACTAGCTGTATGATACTAGGCAAACAAAATAACATATCCATCACCCCTTTCCTCATTTATGAAATGGGGAAAAAAATGTTTGTCTCTATTTTCCTAAGCTTATTGTAAAGATTAAATAAATAAAATGTTAAGAGCACTTACAATAGTACTTGGCATATAGTACACACTCAAACAGAAGTTACTGTAATTATGTCATTTTATACATGAAGAAACTGGATATTAGTCATTCCTAAAATTGCAAAAATGCAAAGAATAGAGTTAAGAGTTGAACCTAGATCCAGACTATTCACTCGTTCATTCATTAAATATGCTCTTTCTGTTGCCCAGTATTAGTTGTTATTGGAATACAATTCACCATGGGTCTCTTGTATTTCAGTTCATCTTATGAGCGGAGCACTAATTTCCCTTTGTTCTGAGCTATCTGCGTAAGGGCATCTATAAAGCAAATAGCCTTGGAAGATGGAGATAGTGTTTCCTTCTGGAGCAAATGGAAACGTGCTTTGGAAGCCTCTTCTGTAATATACCTACTGCATCCATCTAGGCCTATTGTCATGTTCCTCGTGGGACTTCGGGAACAAGGGTTCATGCCGCATGGATGCTGTGCCATGCTGTCTCCGACCCAGGAGCCTCATGTCTTCTATTCATATCCATGAAACTCTTATAAGCTAATGTCTTAGTCCATTCTGCCTGCCATGACAAATTACCACAGACCAGGTGGCTTATAAGCAACAGAAATTGCTTTCTCATGTTCTGGAGGCTGGAAAGTTTAAGATCAAGATGCCAGCATGATGACTTTTTGTGAGGGCCCTCATTGGTCCATAACTGGCACCTTCTCGCTGTATCCTTACCTGGTGGAAGAGGTGAGGGATCTCTCTAGAGCCTCTTTTGGTAAGGCACTAATTCCATTCATGGTGGCTTCACCCTCAAGACCTAAGTACCTCCCAAAAGGCCCCTCCCCTCCTAATGCTATCATCTTTGGGGGTGGGATTTCAACATATGAATTTGGAACAGGGGACACGTTCAGGTAATATCAGCCAAGTTGTTAGCTTGCAGGTATAGGTATGGTAAAATCTCAGACTCTCTCAGTTCTTGGCAGTATTGGTGATGAGAAGGGGCTTTGCTTTCTAGAAGAGGAAAAGGGGACCTGCAGGGCATGTTTGAGAATGTGAGAAAACTCCCTGAGATCTAGTAGAATATTCTCTCCAAAGTGGTGGCCAGATGGGGAATAATAAATATTTCTGAACATTTAGAGGATAAGCAAAAAGAGGTAGGTTGAACAAGTACACAAATCGTGCCTTGATTTTTGAAGGGAGGGAAGAAGAAATGTTAACCACTACAGTAAAGCCCAAGGCTGCAGCCCCAGTCAAAAGGCAATATGGCTAGACTGTGGAGCAAGGAGTCTCAAAAGCTAAAATGAACGGTGTCAACAATGAGTTGACAGTAGACTGAAAACATTAGAAATTTGTTAGTTGAGCTGGGAACAAGTAGCCACTAGAAAGTGAAAGTGAATGCGAAGTCTTGTTTATTGACTCTACATGACCCCTATCCCCCACCCCCCCCTCTCTCTCTACCCTGACCACAGTTGCTTTAAAGGAAATAGATGATGAATGGTGGGGTTTATAGCCATATGTACCCATCCGAGTATACCAGGAACTTTGGGAAGGAGAAGGAACCTAACTGTATGGCACTGTTTGATATAGGTACTCATGTCACTGTCATATCTGGTCCCATGGGAGAAGAGAGGACCCAAATTCAACCAATGGGATTTAAGCAAGGTTCACAGTAAGCAACAGTAAAGTGACCATGAGTCTCTGTGGCTGATGATTTTGCCTATTGACAAAGGGAGATAGCTTCCTCTCAGATGTGCCCCTTGGGATTATGGACTTGTCACCTCCTTGGTATGAATAACAGGTACATCCTTTTGGGAAAGCAGCTATTAGCTTGCTAGAGGGCTCTTCTCAACACTAAATACCCAACCCATGGAGGCCTTACGACTCTCTGATATTCTTCTTTTAGTATAGGTCAACTAGAACTCAACAACTAACAAGGTACAAAGAATCCAACATATCCTACTTACCAAAAAAGAATGGAGCCTGCCTGGGCTCCAGAAGCATCTTGGTTTTATATGAGAAAGTGGTAACTACCCCTTGGGGAAATTTTATCCCTCATTTTACCACCTAAAGAAAAGCCATTGGCTTATGGGGGCCCTTAGTTCACAGAGACTTCCTTGATGGTGTCCATCGGGCTTTCTGGGCCTTTTCAACCTCCCTGCCAAGCTATACAGTGCTAGGATATCATTGCTTTGCTCAGTGGGCAGAACTCAAAGTCATTTTCATATCTCTGGCCAATAGTCCCTTTAATGAACTATATTATATTTTTCCTGTCTCTTGGGCTATTGCCAATGGCTTAACTATTTGGTCTGCCATTTGGAAAACTACAGACTGGCAGATTAAAGACACTCCTCTTAGGGGCTATGAAATGTGGAAACATATCATGGCTGCTAATCAAACCATCTGGGTCACTCCTGTAGATGCCCACTGTAAGAGCCTGTGCTCTGATGAGACCACCTGGAATCAAGCTTTTGATTGGGTCTGTGATGTCCAGATTGCCACTGTTGTTGCCTGGATCCATCATCTTCCACAAATTGAAAGGGCCAACGCATTGCATATAACAACATGTCCACCATCATGGACTGGGCACAAAGAAAAGGACTCTATGTTTCTGATACATACCTCTGCACATCAGACTGTGACTCTTGCCAAAAGTTTAAGCCCTCATCTCCCAGTGAGGAAGGCCATAATGTAGCCCCTAAAGCTAAAATGTCATGTTTTTGGCTTTTGGACCAATTTCAGTCTGATGATGATGAACTTTTTACCATAAAAGCTACCCAATTATGGGCTAATGGTCAAGATATCCAATAGGACTTCCATGTTCCCTATCATCCACAAGTATGTGGAATTGTGGAGACTTGGAAAGGCCTTCATCACTTCCTCCTGGTCCATATACTTTCATAAAGCAATGTGGCCACTGAATGTGCCTGCCCCCAAAAAGGAATCATTTTCTCTTGGCTACTTCCTGGGTAATAATTAGGATGAAAATATAAGCCTATTTTGAAAATTCTGGATTCTACGTGTCCATTATTAGGAATGAAGCTCTTTTCTTTCTTCTAACAGAAACCCCAGACAGTCTAGTTGGTCCACCCTCTGGGTAGTAACACAGCCAGTAGGGAACCTAGGAATCAAATTTCTTCTAGTTCAGCCACCATGACTCTCCTGTTGAACTGACATGGTTACAGAGCATAAGGATGATGACCACTTGGTTGAGTACTATTCACTAGGTTCCCCTAGAGTGGTCCACACACACCAAGATGGGGGATGTGATAAGTTTTATTAAAATGCCTTTGTGCCTCTCACACTTGACCCCTCTGAATGAAATGTCTGGGTGTTAATAGGGGATGATCAAGAAAAAGGTGACATTATAGCTCCTAGAATGGGACACACCACTTTGGTGGCCATGGAAGGACTGTAACTCTGTTGGCTCTTGAGGATAGAATATCTCAGATTCCAGGAGAGATAGGAAATGATGGACACTAATGATATTTGTCCTTCATAAACTTGTGTGGGCATTTCTAAATGAAGGAAAACACCGTGGTGCCCACATTTCCAAACTCATGCAAGCACCTTAAATTCACTGACATCTAGGTCTGCTACCATCCACCAATGGCTCTAACAAGTCTAACAAAATAGCAGGGGATAGTGGGCCCCAGTACCTATACCTTCCATGCAAACACCTGTCAACACTTCTAAGTGTTTTCCTCACCGCTATTTCCAATCAGTAGCTGCCAGTCATTCCATGGGGGCATTCGGTGCTCCCCTCTGACAGCACAGACAACCAGGGCAGGCTGGGCTAATTGGGCTCAGGCCAGAAACAAGGAGCAGACTCATTTAAACTGAACTGTGAACTTTAAGGCTCACCGGTCAGTTGGGAGACCAAGTTGGAAGTATCGTTGGCCTCTGCCCTCCTATTGATACAGATTTCATCTGAGAGGGACAGAGGGCATCAAAATTAAATAATGCTTTCTAGGCAAGGGGACTACGGACACTCCTGGAACTGTACTCCTAGTGTGGAAGCCGGGTTCTACTTTGCACCTTAGAGGTAGTCATAGGAAACTTCAGGTCCAATATTTAAGGAAATGTCCCCAGCATATCACATAGCCCTCATATGACCATGGAACTCTCTCCAAAGTGAGGCTATCCTTGATTATTTGGGAGAACTTCCAGGAGGGATAACTGCCTCGTTATTTAAGCATGCCCCAAGGGCAGTTTTCCCTACAATAGGAATCATTAAATTAGGAAAGGGGGAAACTCTCCATGTGTCTGTAATGTTTTTGCACTTCTTGTGGGTAATATACTAAATGCCTTCTTCCCAGACTATTTTCCAGAGTGTTCGTGAAGCAGTCTTGGAAGATCGATAGGGTCTCCCTCCAGAACAAAAGGCAGATCCAAAATGTGTCTCTGACTTTAGCTGAAGGAATTAGCTATGCTTCTTTGGATCTTGAAGGCCTTGAAGTCAACCTCAACTCATTGGCCAGGATTGTTACTGATAAGGGAGTTGCCCTCAACCTGTTCTTTGTGGGCCTAGGCAAAGCCTGTCAATTACCAATATAGCTTCCCTGCCTGGATTAATTCCCCAGGCCAAGAGGAAAGTTAATTCAGAAACTTGAGGAGAAAGTCACCTGACTTTCCAAGTCAAATGCTGTAGGTTTTACAGGATTTGCTCAGCAGGTTGGATGCAAGACACTAGGGCCCTGGTTGAGGTAAATATTGCAGGCTGCTCTCATCCTGCTGCTTAAAACTGTCCTATTGATAATGGACTTAATACTGCATGGGACAAATTGATTGGAGCTGGTCCCTGCCTCTGTCAGATTAATCACAACAGCTGAAGGATTAGCATTACTCAGAGAAAGTTCACCAGAAGCTAAGATGGTGTAAAAAGGAGGGATGGATATTGTTAGAGGAAATTCTCCATAGATCTGTCATGTTTCTGCACTTTTTGTGAGCAATGCACTAAATGCCTTCCTCCCAGACTATTTTCCAGGGTGTTTGTGGAGCAAATAGCCTTGGAAGATAGAGACAGTGTCTCCCCACAGAACAAAAGGCAGATTTACTTACAGTCTTAAAAGATAAAGGTAGAATCTTCCTCTGGAGGAGAGGACGAGTATGTTTACTGTCCATTATAAAAGATTCAAGTTCCCTATGCTCAGGATCCTCTCTTGTAACATATCCCTCTGGGCCCACCCCCATCACCCTGTGGGACATGAACAGAAGGGAAACTGGTGCTTATGCTGCTTACTGTTCTGTGGATAATAAAGTCCATTGCCTCTGACCCAGAAGTCTCATGGCTTCTGCCAGAATCCATCAAACTATGACAGGCTAACTTGTTAGCTTGCAAGTAGGTAAAATCTCAGACTCCTCTTGCTCTTGACAGTCATGAAATATGATTTTGGATAAATATTCCCCCTTAAAATAAGAAAAAAAGGAGAAAAGAAAAAGATTAAAACTTGAGGAATTCTGTGAAAATCTAAATGTTTCTATGATATATCTACAAAGTCACTTTTGGTTTGTCTGAACTTTTCACTTTTCTTATTCATTCATTCATTTTCCAAATGTTTGCTGAACACTACTTGAAAGATGATAAAATAAAATACAAAACAGACCAGATTTCTACTAGCCAAAGGCTTGCAGTCTAGTGGGGAAAACAGACATTAGTTATATAGTAGGAGGATCATGGAATTTATTGTGTAATAAGTGTTAGAAAAGAAATTGGAAAGGTGCTAAGAGAAAGACTGTCAAAGGGGGAACGTCATATAGATCGGAAGGGCTATAGAAGAAATCACCGAGCAAAGGATGGTGAGCTGAGATGTGAAAGACATATAGCCTCAAAGTAACACAAGTGATGGGGTAGGAAAGGCCAACCGCCCACATGAAGACCCTGAGGAGAGAGGCTCCTGACACATCCCAGTGTGGTGGAGGCAGTGTGGGCTAGAAAGAGAGGTGCAAGAAGCTAGGGATTTGGGCAGAGGCCCAATCAGGCATCACTGTGTGATCAATCATTTTAAAGCTCATGACACTTATCCTAAGAACTGTGGGAGCCATTAAAATGTAAATCTCCTAAGGACAGAGAGTAGGGTCTTTGTCTCATTCACCATGATATTCCTATCACCTGGAACAGTGCCTGACACATAGTAGGAGGTCAGTAAGTATTTGTTCAGTTCATTGAAGTTGGAAAGATACAGTTTGCATTTTTGAAAAATCACTTTGGCTTCTATGAAGAGAATAGACTGAAGAAGGCAAAGCCAGAGCAGAAAGACAATGTAGAAGGCCATTGCTCATCCCATTGACAAATTCAGTAGCTTGGATTAGGGTAGTAGCAGGAGAGATGAAACATATGCCCCCCTGCCACTCTCTCTCTTTCTCTCTCTCTCACACACACACACACACTTTTTTTTTTTTGTAATCATTTAGTAGCCTTAAGGATATATTCAACTTGAAAGATCATGAAAGGCCATCAAATCCAATATGAAACAAAGATAATACGTTTAGTGATGGTTGGACTCTTTGGGGGAAATAGCTAGGTGTGTGTGGTTCCTGACCAGGGCCGGCAGAGAGGCTGAAAGAAGAAATTTGCTCATGAAGACAAAGAGAGTAATGGTAACTGAGAACATGTGCATTAAGACTCCCAGGCTCAGCAAAATAAACCCCAGAGTATTCCTTCCCTGAGACCACACCAAACCCTCTCTCCAGCCTGACTACCCCTTGCTCCCTTGCAGGATGTAGTGAGTTATTGCCTCACGTGCCATCGTGGGGAGCCCCTTCCCTCCTCTGAGGAAGATAGGCATTCGATGTGTGTGTGTTCAGTGTGTGTGCGTGTGCATCCCGGTATGGAAGCACTCCTTCCATGGGCCTGGAAGGCAGACTGTTAAGTGAGTGTGGGGGCAGGGCTGGAAGAGAGGGGGACTCCAGGTGAGAGAATAGGACGGTGCCTTTCCAGGTCACACGGTGTCCGCGCGCCCGGTGTCACATGCCGCGATGTTGGGCATGGCAATTCCTAAAGCAGAAGTTGCGGAAGAACTGGCCAAGGTTATTCTGGTGCCATGGTGGTCTCGGTCTCCCAGCCCAGATGGCCAGGAATGCTACGAGGCAGAGAACTCAGCTCCCGGTGGAGAGCTGCGCACTTGGCACTGCTTAAATCATGACCACTCACGCCCACTTGGACAGGTTGGCCTCCCCATCTGAAGGGCAGGGGGTAGGCGAGGGCCCTGGAGAGGGACTTCTCATTGAGAGACAGTGAAACGGCTGTGCTGGTTCTTTCTCAGCCCTGCTAGGAATGCCCACGGCCCAGGAGGGGGCTGAACAGGCAGGAACACCTGCAAAAAGCAAACGGGGCAAGGATTTCAAGATCTGATGCTCATGGAAATCAGCCACCAAGTGGGCATTCATTTTAAATGATTTTTATAAGAGGAGGAAAAAGCAACTGTCTATAGTTCTATTTAAACAATAATCAAAAAGGAGAACTAAGCTAACAGATACTATTGTTCTTATGTTTCATGGGATAACAGCATTGTGTACATGGCGACTTCATTTCGAGGCTTTTGATGAAAAATAATTACTCTAGCTGCCATTCCCAGTCCCAGCTCATCCACAATGAATACAGACTGGGTTTACCTGTGCCCCTTAATTTCCCTTTCAGTGAAAATGGTTTCACCATTTTTAAGATATTGGACAAATATTCTGACTATAGTTCTCACTGTTTTTAAGGGCCCGAATGCTCTGCTTGGCTTCTTCTCATCCAGTCTTAAATACCTCCAACCCAAGGAGCCTTAGCCAGTATGGTTAGTGACATGTGTCCCCAAAGGGAAGCCTGTCACTTTTACCGGAATTTCCCTGGAAAAGTCCTGCGTGACGCTATTCCTGGGTTCCACTCCCAGATCCTGGGCAGACTCTCATGCCCAGTTAATTGTCCAGAGTCCCAGCAAGTAGACTATTACAGCCCTCACCGAGTGGACATCCTGATTTCACAGGTGTACATAGCCTTTCAGACCTACTCAGTAGCTCTTACGACATCAGAACTGAAGGTCCGCAGAGAACTTTGAGAAAGAAGCAAACAAGTCCACTGAGTCAGTAAGTGTTTGGTTTGGTTTTTCCTGAGACCGGACCTGCCCAGCTTGAACCTTTTTCTCTCCAGCCCTCTCACTTCACACTAGATACCTGTCTGGTTGAGAGGCCTTCCTGACCAAGTGGTCTTGTCAGGGTTTTAGATAAATAAAATAGGAGATCTGCTTTCTACTCATCCAAGCTAAAAGGCTATTAGGTGTGTGTGATGGTTCAGTTTATGTGTCAACCCATGAGGTGCCCAGGTATTTGGTTAAATGTTATTTCTGAGTGAGTCTTGTGTCTGTCAGGATATTTTTGAATAAGACTAACATCTGAATCAGTAGAATGACTCCCAATGTGGGCAGGCTTCACAGACTCCACTGAAGGCCTGAATAGAATAAAAATCTATAAGCCCAAAAGAATTCTTTCTCTCTACCTGTCACCAAGCTGGGACATCAGTCTTTTCCTGTCTCTAGACTTGAACTTAGACTTAGACTTACACTCTCAGCTCTCCTGGGGCTGGAATTCTTGGCCTCTGTAGTCATGAGAACCAATTCTTTAAAATCTGTTTGTTTGATTGATGACTGATTGATTGATTGTTACACTCACATCCTGAAATACACTTTCCAAAGCTTCCTCTAGACAAGTAGTTCAAACAAATGCCTGTAGACAAACCCGGATGAGCGTAGCAACCAGAGAGGATGTCAAGTCTAGGGTTTCCACCCAATCTCCTCTCCCACTGACCTCTGCTATGTTGGATTGAGGGCACCATTGTTGCCAGATATTTCTATTTTTTAAGAGAAATAAAAAATCTGGATGTTCTTTTCAGTGTTGGCAACTACCTTGAAATATTTCAAAACCTTGCCTGAGCCAATCATCCCAATCTATGGGTGGATCCAGGCCCTGGCTGCTGGCATGCGGTCCTCAAGCAGGAGTGGGGAAATCTTTCTGAATTGAAGGAAGGGGAATGCTTAGAAATGTTTCCTCGGGCGCCTGGGTGGCTCAGTGGGTTAAGTGTCCCTCTCTTGATTTCAGCCGAGGTGATGATCTCAAGGTTGTAATATCATGCCCCATGTCAGGCTCAGTGCTGGGTGGGGAGCCTGCCTAAGATTCTCTCTCCTCTCTCCTCTCCCCGCTGCCCCAAAAAAAAGAAAGAAAGAAAGAAAGAAAGAAAGAAAGAAAGAAAGAAAGAAAGAAAAAGAAATATTTCTCTATTTCTAAAATTGGAGCCACAGCTACAACTGCTGTAGGACCACCTTAATTCCTACATTGATTGTTTATCTCAGGCTTCTGTACAGAGCCGCTCGCCCGCATGTTGACATTATCCCACAAGACCCCTGAGAACAGGAAAGAGAACAAGCTTTATAATCTCCATTTCTATTTTTTAATGGACTTAAAGACTCCTCAGATGGAGTGCCCCATAGAAACATGATAGAAAAAGTTGCCCAATTTCAACTAAATTCCAGATCTCATACTCTCCCCCAAAATGTAAACATCACATTAATCATTCCCGATGCGTATGATTCCTTCTACTCTTCCCCCCACACCCTGACATTTGGTTTAAAATGCTATGAATGCTGGGTGAGCAACAGACATAAATATTAATTTCAGGAACACCCCCATGGATACTTAAAAACATTTTTCCCGTGACTTATTTGATCTTTTTTTTGTTTCTGTTTCTCGCTTTGGCCATTACACATTTTTCTTTTAAACTAAGTGGTGCTCTTTAAAGATATCTTCCCTATTCTTCAGCCCCCAAAGAATTTCCTCTCCCATTAAGCTGTGCCTCCTGGTGCCCCCAAGGAGCCGAGCAAGGTATAAAGGAAAACCCAGATGGCTCCAGAGATGTTTATTATAGGGCCCTCCATTGTATTCAAATTAATGGCACCACATTAGCATGGGCTGCCCTTTGGTGCTCATTTGTTCCTGCACTCCAGGGGTTAAAGGAGCCGCCTGCTCTCCAGATGTTCAGTAGCTCTTATAAATGAAAGATTAGCGATTTTTTGCTGCCGCTGCTACTTCCTCTCTTCCCTTTTAAAGCTGATATTTTCCTTAGGAACTTGCTTAGTGTCTGAGTCAGAAGAATCTCCTCCCTGAGGTATATCAATCAATAGCATGCACAAGAAGAAGGGCAAAATGTAGGGGAGGTAGACATGGTCTGTATTAATTTGTTGACTGCAACACCCTTCCAGTTACTGATGTATGCATCCTGTGGTTTTGCTCCACCCTTTGAAATGTGGATCAAAGGCATGTGACATTTTTCTCCACTAAAAATGAAAACAAAAACAAAAACAAAAAACTCTCTCTCTCCCGTCTCTCCCTCCCCCTCTGTGTTTGCGAGAACATCTTTTGTTAGTGCTATGACAGGAATATCAACTTCATTTTCAAATCTGGCCTATCTTCCCTCTAAGCAAGAGGCCTAAGTGTCTGAAATATGAGTGTATCTAACTCAAAGCTACCACCAGCAAGGTCTTCCCAGGAGAGAAATGAGAGAAGTATCCAACATGGATTCCAATAAATGAATGCCAGTTTAACATCTACCATGCTTGCCTTTTGTATCCAGAGACACTCCCAGGTTCCTGCTGTTCCAAGAGCTGTTCAAGCATTGAGTAAGTAGCGTTCCAATGAGACGAAAACTTCTGCCCGGCTGGTGTTTAACAAGCTGTTTTCTTGCTGCAACTCAGTCAGGATTTCTCCAACCTTAGCAGGATTACCGCATTTTGCGTCTTCTCCTAACACGTTCCCAATGCTTCTTTCACCAAGTGGGAAAAAAAAGAGATTGTCCTGAATAGAAAGGGAAAGCCTGATGGAAAGCCACCTTTCTGACAATGGAGAAGAAAGTAACGGAGAAGCTGAGGGGGAGCGACTGGCCCTCAAGGGAAGGCATCTGTGATGGAATCATGGCCCAGAATATTCAACATGCCCCTCGTCCAAGGTGGAAAGTATGGAAGACACTTGGAGATGGCAGTAACCTCACGTCTTAGTATAAACATAGACCCATCTGCAGAACGAGAGCCTTAGTCATATACATATGAAAGACTGTTCTTGAATGGAGACTAGAGATAAAAATAATTTATAATACACACATAAGATCCACATCTTCAAAGGTGCCCGCTCGGAATGAATCTCTTGGGCCACCATAGGAAGGAAAATCTTTCTCCTTCTCCCCTCCTACTTTCAACAACTGGGACCTGAGAACCAAACTTTTAAAAGACAGATTCACAAGAGGAAATAATAGTTTAATTAGGCTAGACTCAAGGAAGCAGCCAGATGATTGAGATTTACACACCACCCCAGGCTAAACAAAGGACAAGGGAGGGGGGCCTCTGGTCCTAGCAGGTGGGTCATAAGCAGAGAAGGGGAGAAGATGTGTGGTAAATAAAGGTTGTCTGTTACAAAAATGTGAGTCCCTGGGTGGTAAGAGTTGTCTCCAAGGGGTAACTTTCTGAGATATCTTTATAAATGGAAATTTCCTTTATACCTATAAGTTTCCTTTACAAACAGGGAAATTTATACTTTATTTTTAGGTAGTTAGGGAAAGTGAAGAGTTTTTCTCTCACCAGACCTCTCAAAAACAGGATGGTTTTTAAGTGCCTTTAGCTCCAAATAATCCTCAGGCCATAGTGACATAATGTGGGGTGGCATATCCAGTACCCTTTACCCACATTGTCACTAGCGAGGTCATTACATTGCCCAGAGGGGAAGGTTTGTGCTTTCCTCTAAACACATTCCTGCCAGCCAGCAAGAGGCACAGCTGCAGTGCAGAAGTAGGTGGGAGGAAGATCAAGCCAGGGAGAGAAAGTGATGAAGGGAGGGGCAGGAGTCCAGGAGGAAGGACACCAAACCATGGGACAGGGAGCCTCTGCTTCTCCCTCACCTGAGAAGGTCCTCCAGGCAAGGTTCATCAGCAGAGGGCTCTCCCACCAGCCCCCTCTGGCATGGCTAGGCGTGGTGCATGTGCCTGGCTGGTGGGCATTCAGTTGATCGACCCAGTGAAGTGGGTCTTGGAGGTTAAGCTGACGGAGAAGACTTAAAGGAAGCCAAGAGGAAGTGATGTGATAGAAGCCAGAGAAAATGGTCCTATCAAGGACAGATAGGAAAGTCAAAAATAAAGGGCCCCCTACAAAGATCTCAGAAAGAAGATTGCCTTCAACTGAAGAAGAGTTGAAGAGTTCAACTGAAAAACAACCCATAAGAAGTTAGAACAGAGACAAATTCACTTAAAGAAACAGAATCGCATCCAGCAAGCACAGTGATTAAGTATATGAATATACCTACAGAAAGAGTGGAGAAAGCAAAAAGAGGTTGTTTGGCAAGAGAAATCTCAAAAGAAGTAACTCAGCCAAGAAAGGGATGCAAGTGTTTATAAGAGAACAAATGGGAATTCCAAGAAAGAAGAGACCCAAAACTGAGTCTGCCTGCTTCAGTAAGGAGGATGAGTGAAGGAGTCTTCACCTAGGAGATGTGAGAGGTCTGGCTCCCCTCCGGGCCCCTAGCACCCTTCACTCCCTTAACCTGCCTGCACTGGCACATGAACCCAGGGGCCCCCGGAAGTTTTTGTGGAGATGATGCCACCTTGTTCTGTGATTGCAGGTGTGGTGGCCCCTAGTCTATGTCCAAGGTGGAGAAAGTATAAAATGATGGTCAGGATTCAACGGTATCCCATTCGAACCCATTCCCTTACTGCCAGGGATGCTAGAGCATCTCATAGCAGCAGGCAAGGCCTAGTGTTCACCTCTCCATTTGACAGCCAAGCAGTTAATATTGCTAGCACCTGACAGGGTCATTTCCTTTCCAGCACTTCCAACCCTCTACCACCACCACACTCCCACACTCCAGTAGTGGGAATTAACCTGACCCTTACCACTTGCTTCCCGGGTAACCTAGTATAAACAATTGGATAACCAGATTTTGTATTTTATTTTTGCTTTGGTCCTAGAATTCTTACAGCCTGTTCTTCCTAGCAGGAAGGAGATGCAAGTTTTATAACCAAACTTACAAGTTTGAGTGTAGATGTGCCAGTGGATTGATTTCCTTCCCTTCTCTGGTGCGAATAAAAAATAACAGATGGGGAAGGATGGAGAAATGTCATGAAATATCCAGTTCAGCCTGTAGAAGCACACTGCCTGAAGAGGCTTTGCTCTACCAGTGGTCCAGATTCCTAGCAGATACTCCAGAAAAGAGTGAATTCATTTAGTTCAAGCTACCAACACCTGCCTATATGGCTTTATCTACCTGCCAGACCCTAAATAGTCTCACTCCCAGGGTGCCCATTCTGTTCCAGGAAGAAGTACCATAGCTAAGAAACCAAGTGAAGCATATGTTTATTCCCTCCACAAAGTTACTCTGCCCACAGAAGGACTTCAGAAACGTCGGGCACAGAACTGCCCTCAATGGGACATGGAGAGTCTATGGACCCAGTTCAACTATTCAATAATACAGTGGCTGATTTTATAAAGACAATGTATACCAATCCTAATAGTACCTTCCAGACAAATGGATTCTTACACTTAATGATGAAGACAGACTGAATTTATAAAAACTGAAAAGATAGGATGAAGGAGAGCCCCTCCAACATGACAGCATGTAATCTTAGCTTCTCTGCCTTCCACATTCTCCCTCAGCCCAGGGGTAGGTCCTGTCGGCATAAAACAATTAGCACCTGTCATCCCCTATGTGTAGCAATTTAGCAATTACTTCAGGACAGGTATACAACTTAAGTTTATCTAGTTGATGCCTGGGATTTAGTTCCATGGTCTTGACATGCACACCCTCAAAATAAAAAAGAGAGAGAGAAGAAAAACCTCACTTGAGTGTACACCCATGCACAGTCTTGTCTCTTCCTAGGCCCTCCGCTCTTTCTTTATGGACAGGGAGGAATATAGCCACTCCACTGGCATTGGGAGCCGTTTCTTGACCATGAGAGGAGCTGGTCTTAAAATGAAGTAGATAATTTTGTGGATGGAGCAGAAAGAAAGAAAGACGTGGGTCCTGATTTATACTACTGGGCCATTGGAGACACCTGAAGGCACCCTAACTTAGAGACTGTACAAATACAGGAGCCAAAAAGGTTCATTCGATGGTGAAACCATGAGAAATTGGAGTTTCTGTCCCTCAGGACCAAAAACATCCCTACTGATACCCAGGAGATAAGTTAGAACCCTGTATTTCAGCCTCATATGAGAGGGAAACACTTACATACCTTCTAATTTAGCTCCATATTTGGGGAGGAAGACAGGCAGCGAGAAGAGAAAATTGGCAAAGTCATAAGGGCCGTCCAGCCACCAGTTCCTCTTCAGCTTTCTTTCTTCTCATGAAACTGGGGAAACAGTAGTGTGGTGATGAGGAGGGGGAGGAGAGACTGGGAGGGAGGAACCGGGGAAGGTGCCAACTGGATTGTGCTAGCATCATCTGTGGGCTGCCCTGGAGCTTTCCATATGGGCATAAACTGATTACATGAAGCACTTTCTGGAATCGCCTTCACTCTTCTGGGCCACATACTCAAAAGTGTAAATATTCGTGTCTAAAACTGGGTTTAACGTGCTTTCACAAATAAATTTGAAATGTAAGTAGCTTTGTTATTTGCACCATCAGAAACTTCAAGCATTTGTTTCCCAAAAGAGGTCTCTGTCCTGTCCAGGTCACGGGAGCAAGCTGGCCCATCTCAATATCTTCCCTGCCCAAGTGCAGAGGAACACGGAAGGGTAGTCAAAACCGTCGGCACTGCTGGCCCAGACTTCACACGAGCAGGATAATAAACCTCCATCCAAGCAAGAAAAACTTGGTTTGCTTTATTTCCCTGCCTCTTCGTCACCATGGTCAAATCTTCGAGCCACGACGCCTTTCAAATAAATACCCTCTAAGGGCTTCAACTTTGCTTCCCCCTCAGTGATCACGAGGGTAGTGATTTCATACTCTGTCTCAATTAGACACCGTGACATTATTTCCCCTTTATTATTATCGACACCTAAGTGAACCGATCTTCAAACAAATTGCTTTTCTTTTCCAGCCAGGACGTGGGAAATCCATCTGTCACTTAGCACAAGTAGAAACTGGAATGAAACAGGGTGGCTGCCCAAAGGCATAAAGAAATTTGTGAGAAAATTGGAAGGCGACAAGGTTTTTGAGACAAAGTGAGGAAACGGCATCTGTGTGGGCCAAGAGTCACCCCCAAAGTCGGGAGATGCAAAGAAAGACAGAGGGAGAAGGAGCAAGAGGAGGAGGAGGAGAAACACAGGAAAGAGACAGAAAGTAGAGAGGTGGAAAATGAATCACTCCTGTCCCCACGATGGGCTGACGAGCTCGGACACAGATCCGAATAGCTGCGAGCCATCCTTTCATGTTCTCGGTCAAGTCACCTCTGGACTAAAACACGAGATTTTTGCCCTTTAGGAGGAAGCTTGGCCTTGCTCTTTTTTCTGCCACTAGACAGAAAGTCAGCAAAACCCTTATTGACACAGGAATTAAGTTATCATGATTTTGGAGAACTTTAAAATGGCCTAGGAGAATACTCAGTGCTGAACTCCGACTTTTTTCTAATCCTCTCCGTCTCCTTCCTGTATTGGCATTTTCTTGGCTTCCCTGTCCCTTGTTCCTTCCCTTTTGTTTCTTCTGTCCCCATCCAGAGTGTGGCAGCCACCTGCAGCCTCCCCCACATCTCACTCTACCCGGGCCAGTGCCTGCGCTGACCAGAGGACAGTGGGCAGGGAAGGCGTGTGTCACACACACACACACACACACACACACATATACATACACCATCACGTACACAAAGACATCTGACATGCACACACATCACGTACGCACATACCCCACACACCTATCACATACACACACGTACCACACATACACACATACCACATACATACAAACCATACACACATGACCACATTACGCCATCATGTACACACACATCACACACACACACCACGGAGATACTCCCCACATACACATCACCATATACATACACACCACACATCATACACCACACATCACACACACACCATACCACATATGAGCAAAACATACGCACCACCCATACACATACACACATTACACACACACCACACATCATACCACATACACACACCACACACGCCACACACCACATATACATACCACACACGCCACACACACCACCACATACACATATACCACACCACATACATACATACATCAAACACACCACACACAAAAAACATACATACAAACCATACACACACTAGACCATACTACATACACACATACATATAGACCACACACACGACACATCCCACCCACCCAACTCCCCCTCATATCTCACTTTTCCCTGCCCTCAACCCAACCTGCTGCAGTAGACAAGGACAGAGATCTTCTGCCAACGTCAGAGAAGGGGGAACAGGGAGCCCTCCTACCAAGTTGCCTTCAAGCCAGAGCCCGCAGCTGTGCATGAAGCAATAAGAGTGGCAGCTCCCCTGTGTGGTGTGGATCCCAGGGCATACACACACTCTCCCCCTGCCTTGCATACTTCCCCACAACCCAGGCAGGGGGTGCTTATTATTAACCCCTTCCCATGGTTGGGAAAAGCATGACTGCAAACAGTTAAGGAATTTACTCAAGGTCACAGAGCTAGTGAGTGGTGGGCTGAGATTAGAACCCAGGTCCATGTAACTCAAGAGCATAACTTCCTTTCTCAACTTCCACGCTTCCTTTGCCTTATTCCCTGAGCAGGGACCCTGGAGACACCTAGGAAAGAGCAGAGGTCAAGAGGTGTTTCAGGGGAGGCAGCCCCTTTCTGATGGATGGAAACCACAAGATGGTGGGCATCCCCATGGAGAATGAATTCCTTCAGCTCACACCCACCACCAGAGCTCTGAGGTTTCATACTTGCTGTTTGATCACACCCAAAGCCAGGTGCCAGCTGGGGTCTACCTGTATTTAACATTATGGGAGGTTACACATGCCAGACTTGGAACCACACGACTCCCAGGCCCCTGCGAGCAGAGCTATGCACTTGGCCACATACCCTGATTTCGTAAGAATGTTACAATAACTTAAGATCAGAGTTGTTTTCTTCCCCAGCCCTCTTCTCTCTTAAGTAAGGTCAAAATAAAGTTATTGCTTCCAAAACTTCAAAAAAAAAATGCAGCTAAATGTCAAGCAATTTAGACATTTTTAAGTAACAGATTATTCTGCATTAATCCTCTGGGATGTCTTATAAAGAAGCGAAGTGCTTCTCTCTCCTGTCACTATTTTCTCACTGTTCTCATGGTTATTATTATGGTTCACTCAACACTCAAATGGTAACATTTAAATTGATCAAGCATAAAAACGGACATAATTTCTGTCCCAAGAATCTCTCCCAGCTAAATCAGAGACAGCTGCGAGGTAGAGATGCCAAAAAGCCTGCGGTAGGAATCCTGCCCTTCCCTCTTTTGTGTATTGTCTGAAGAAGGAGCCAACCAAGGGCTCACCTTTCAGTGCAGACAAAATGGTCCTCTTTATCTATAAAGGAGCCACTTAGATCAACCAGACCGGCCACAGGATGTCACTGTTACTCCATACACACAATAGCGAGCGAGCCTTTCTGTCAGGGGTTGGATGTGGATGGGACCTGGGCTCCCCTTTGCCTCACCTCTCCCAGAATGGCTATCCCTTCAGGTGGCACTCTGCAAGCCAACAGCACGCTCCCTATAAAAGCCACTGCAAGCCTGTCCCATTGTCTCAGTCTTCCTATTGTTCTGTATCAAAGGAGGAAAGGAAGAGAAAGAGAAGTGAAAAGGATCAGCATGGGCTCTCACATCACAGGGTCCTTCAAGAGGTGGACTTGGAACATGTCTGACCTTGGATAAAACCAATGTCCTTATAATATATTTTGTAGTGTTTTATCAGGGTAAGAACATCTTTTGCTTACCTTTATTTTCTCAAATTTCTGGAAAGGATATGGAATATTTAAGCAATTTTTAAACCATCTTAACTCTTTGTAGGGATGCTTTGTATCCTACTAAAATGAGGCCAACCCTCACGAAACACCTTTCCTTTACCCCCACAAACCTGCCCCTACCCGCCTCCCATTCCACAAATGTCTCCTAGATCATAAGAAAGCCACAGTCCAGAGAAGGCCATGCACTTGGCAGCTGGTGAGCTACTGCCACTTTGATGTTGGCATGACAAAACTCTTACTGGGAACACACCAGTGGCTGCTGTTGGAGCAGGAGAATCACCCATTCCTGCTGAGGGCGGGTTTGCTATTCACTCCTTCTCCAGGTCTGGTTCCCCTGACACCTTCTACCCTTATCCTCAGCATATATTCCGCACAGAGGCTGGCAGGAAAAGGTTAGAAATAAAATCTTAGACTAACATAGCCTGTGGGAAGGAGTATCTTGGATAGTCAGGGAGATATTTAATAATGCAACATAAAAAGTAATCACAGAATAAAGGTATTTTAAGTCATAAAGAGAGGGGAGGACTTAAAGTGACTACTTCACAATGGAATAACCTGGAAGCAGCTTTGAATAGATGAAAGTCAGAGCAGTCAAAACCTCTCTGCCATGCATCAGACCATTCTAGCTCCACCATAGCAGCAGAAAGGATTCAAGCAAGTAAAGCAAGCAGTTTTTCATAGAGAAAGCATTTAAGAAAAGAAACTTGATATTACTCCTGCATTTACAAGGATCCATGCAGTAGCTAGGAGCCAGAACTAATAAAAACAGTAGATGGAGACTTTGTGAGTTTCCACACTGCATTAAGTATATCAATCTCAGCATAAGAGAGCCAAAACTCTGACTTGAAGTGTCTTGGACGTTGTGAGGAGTGGACTGGCATGAGACACAAGAGAAAATCAATAGGCTGAAGGGAACCAAGCAATGCACAAGAAGAATCTAGACCGAGACAACTGCCTTAGCTACAGTGCCTTAGGATTTTAACAACTCCCTAATGGTGATGGTTTAGAATTAAAGCTGGAATAAACTTGGCCTAATAATTGCAGTGTGTTGATCATTCGTGCAGTATTTTTTGAGTACCTACTTTGCGTTTACTGCAAAGAAAATGATGAACAAGGCAGCATATTCCCTGACCTCAAGAAGTTAATGAGGGAGATGGGTAAACATGCAGGCTGGAGACTGCGTGTAACAAAGAATTTGGCTGGCCTTCATCCCTGGTTCTGAGAGGTAACCTGTAAACCTTTGGGATTTCCCAGTGATTGGAATGTCTTTGCTCTTCCTATTGAGACCCTCCAACTGCACCGGATAGTTGACACAGACAGATGATTGAGAATGGGGATCACCCATGCCAGAAAGACCAGCCACATGATTAGAGGCTTGGGGCTTGAGCCACATGATATAAGCCTGACCTCTGGGGACGGATAGGGGCTGGAGCTTGAGTTCAGCCACGTGCCAGTGATCAATCAAGCATGCCTATGTAATGAAGCTTCAATGAAAACTGACACTGAAGCTTGGGAAGCTTCCCTGGTTGGCAATACTCGGCATATTGTCACACATGGATGTGCCAGGAAGATAACACATCCCTGAGGAAGACAGAACACTCCCAGACTTCTCCTTATGTGTCTCTTCTTTTGGCTGGTTAAGTATAGTGCTTTCCGTGAGATCTGCAAGTCTTTCTAATGAATTATTAAGCCCGAGGGAGCTGTGGGGATGCCCAGCCCATATTTGTACCCAGCTGGTCTAAAGTGAGGGCACCTCTGGGGACCCCCAAACTTGCAGCTGGAGTCAGAAATATCGGGCAGATTTGGCATTCTGGAGACCTGCACTCAACGTGTGAAGCCTGGCCTAACTCGGGTAGGCTGTAATGCAGGAAGAGCAGGGTGCTGTAGGCACACAGAAGAGGTACACTTGATCCAGACTGGGTGCGGGGAGTGTGCTCCGGCATCACTCTCCAGAAAAGTTATCCCTGGCACTTGAAAGCCAGTTAAGCCTTTGAGCTCAAGGCAAATCTTTAGCAAAGTAGAGTCAATTCCATAGAGGATACATAGTTCTCAGCAAACCATTGTCCTTGTTTTTTTAAAGTCCCAGGTTACAGAAGTACTCTGGTTTTGCTTAGGAAGTGTCCCTGAGCTGGATATACACAGCCAACAATTAAAACACAATTCCAGGCTTTCGGGGAGCACAGAACCAACGAATGGCCAATCACACCTCAAAGTGGTGCCATCATAGAGCAGGGGTTTGTTAGGATGGGCTATTGGTTATGGGCATAGATCAAGGTAAAGACTGGGGCTTGTCCAATCTTCCTGTGCACAATTCCTTTGATGGAACAAAGATCTCATTAAACTCCCTTTGCAGAGAGAAATACAAGGCACTGAGAATTCATAAGATTTATCTAAAGTAGAGAGTAAATTGGCTCTCAGTAGAGGAGGAGAGGCCATCAAAATATTATTTAGCATTGACTGCCCTCAATTACCTTTTGTTGAAGGCTCTTACTTAGGATGCACTTCGCAAGTATAAGATCTCTCTTCCAGGAACGCCGTCCACCAAAACATACACTTCTACAGAAACTGGTAAAAAAAAAAAAAAAAATCTCAGGTGAAAATGACTAAGGAGACCTAACTTGTTGACCCCAAATGGCATGTTTCAGCACTGACTTACCACTCTGTATTGAAATGATCTACTTATGGGTAAATTTCTCATAACTGTTCTACTCCACATGAGAACATGGACCATATTTGTACCCTCAGCACAGTGACATAGCAGTGACTCAATAAATATCTGTTCAATCAAGTGAAGTAAATAATAACTTGAAACAGAAAAATAAATCTCTAACAATAAAATTTCTTGCATCAGAACATAGCCCTGTTTTGAGTTCATTCCTGTCACCCAAGTGCACCACGCCCTGTGTTTTAAATGGTTCCTTGTCTGTTCAAGTCCCCGATGCTCACATGAGGGGTGACTGCTACGTCTCCTCCTGCTCCTCATCTCATTCGTTTATTCAACAAATATGTATTGAGCACTCAGGTCTCATTGCTGGGGATACAGGGGATACAGCTGGGAACAAAATCAATGAAATCCCTGCCCTAATGGAGCTTACATTCTTGAGGAGGAGACAGTAGAAGCAAGGAGCATATAGAGAATATTAAACAGTAGTAACGCTAAGGAGGTGACGGTGAGGCTGGTGTCGGTGAGGATGGAGGTAATTTTAGAAGAGCCAGAGGGGCATGAGGGTGAGTCACCCAGACTCCAGAGGGAGAGTCCCACACAGGGGACGTGGTGAGTACACACATCCTGATGTGAGGAGCTGCCTTACATGTTCAAGGAAAAGCAAAGTCACCAATGTGACAGGAACAGAACAAAATGGCCATGAGAGCAGAGAGGACAGAGGCAGAGCCAAGAGGCTGCTGGAAGGTTTTGAGCAGAGTGCCATGGACTGACCTATGTCAACAAGATCGTGCGGGCCTCTGGGCTAATAACAGACTGAAAGGGATAAGAAGAAGGCAGAAAGCCCCACAAGGTGCTGTTGCCACAGTCCAGGAAAGAGATGAGGGCAGCGGGGGTGGGGGGGGCGGGCAGGGTTATAGCAGTGAAAGTGGGGCAAAAATGGTCAAAACATGGCTAGGATTTGAAGGTAGAGAAGACAGGATTGGCTGACAGATCAGACAAGGGATACAAGCAAGGGAGGAATCAAAGATGATTCTCAGGTTTGGCCCGGGGAATGGAAAGATGCCACTTAGTGAGAGAGGAAAGGCCAAGGAAAGGGCTGAGAGCAGAGCAGATGTAGAAGGAGAACAGCAGGAGCTCAATCTGGGAGATGCTGACCTCAGGACACCTGCTGGGCATCCAAGCACTTCCTCCTGCTGATGAGGGGGCATGAGATTTATATAGAGATAATTGACATTTTTACTATTAAGATAGCTAGCTAGACAGACAGATAGACATGAGTCTGCACTTGGAGGAGAGGTCCTGGCTAGAGATATCAATTTTGGAATTATCAGCATGGGATGAGTTCACCAAGGAAAGAGGATAAGAAACAAAGGAGACTCATATTTATCAAGGGTCTAGAGTTGGCATTAATAGCAACATGCATCTCATCAATCGTGTTCTCCGCCAACTCTTCTCTAACCTATAAATCCACAGCAGAGCCCATCCTGACTCTCCCATGGCAGAAAGAGGTGAACTTGGAATGAAGGTATGGGGGTGTATCAGGGCCTGGACAAGCAAGTAATTATTCCAAGGGAAATGACAACTTAGATTGGTGCTAAAATGTCTTAAAACTAAGGTTCTGGGCCAAAAGCAAGGCTACAGGGATAAGACCAGGAAAGGCCATATTCCATCCCTTTGCCCAAGTCCTTTCCTTGTCTTTTAAGAGCAGAGGCAATGGTCCTGCTCTCCTCTTAGACTTCCCTCTAAGCGACTGACAGTTACTCCACCGTCCACACTGGGTCATTCTCCTCCATAAAGCCGCATTGATAAATGCATAACTAAATGTGATCCAGAGTGAGTAATGGTAGAACAAATTCACAAAACCAAGAAAATAATTTTTTAATGCATGAGTCCCAGTTTGGGGCTCAAAAGCAAAAACTCTTAACTTACTAGCTGTCCCCTGCCCACACTCCTTTATGTGTTGTATAACAACAAATAAAACAGGTTGAAGCCTTGCTCCTAAGGTGGGAAAGGGGTAAAGGGGGGTAGTTAGGCAAATATCGCTATGAATGCTGTGAAATGCTTTCAGAATGCTCTGGAAAGCAACACAGGCTTCCCCAAAAAGGGAGAGGGAAACAGACAGTGGCTCATTTCAAGTGGATGCAAGGCTTCTTCCCCGCATGGAGATGGGCATCCCCTCCTCACAGCACCTCCATATCATGGTGCCTTGACCTTGAAATCACAGAAGTTAGGATGGAGAAGCCAAAGCCAAGAGAATTGGCTTGCTCAAAGTTGCAAAGTTGGAAGACTTCAAGCCCAAAATAAAGCCTGTATCTTTTGATCACTAGTCCAGAACATTCTTAACACCAGAGTAAATTGGTTTTGAACTAAAAAATAAATAAAAATAAAAAGCCCTCATTTGACCTTGAATCATCTGAGGTTGGATTTAAAATAATCCCAATCCCATCTGCTCCATATTTAAATAGTAATGAAATACTTTCCTAAAGGTTAGGAGTTTTAGGTGCCCCAATAAAGAACACATCAAAGTCCTGAACCAAGAGAGAAGGGAAATGAAAACATCACCTATATCACTGACAAGAGTCGAGAGCAGTGGTTGCGGTTCATATCTGTGGGTGAGTCGGTTTTCCTCCTGCTGAACCCCAAGACTGAACAGACTTGCTCACCCCGTGGGTGGGCAGCACAGGAACAGGCTCAGGCCCATGAAATGCACAGAATGAGAAACAGACCAGAATTCATGCTCCCCACTGGCAGCCTGGCTCCCGTGGGGGGAAAAATAGTGGGTTTGGGGCTGCACAAGCCCCATTCTGCCTGCACCCCACCCTCAGTCAGATGAAAGCACTCCCCTCCTCTTCTGGGAGGAGTGCGAGAAAGTGGTCAGGAGTGTCCTTGCTAGTGGTAGAAACTTCCAAAGACTGGAAGCAAGAGTGGGAGAGAGTAGCCACTCCCCTCCCCTGGTTGTGCTTCCCTGAGAGCCATGGTCTCCTAAAACCCACAAAACACACACAGTCATATCTCAAAGGACAAAGCAGGTCATGGTGCCTGGAACATGGTGGGTGCTCCAAAATGATCGTGAGGATGATAGAGCAGAGGGAGTAGAACAAAGAGAGAGAAAGAGGGAGGGGAAGGCAGAGAGGAGAGGGAGGAGAAACCAACGAGGCCGGGCACACCCCAGCCAGAAAGCCTGAAGTGTAAGAGTAGAGAGTGTGCGGCCTGTGTGCCGAAGCAGGCGGTGCTTGGGCCCCACATGGGACTATGAAGATGTGATGCTATCGGGAACAATGTGCGTCTGTAATGTGCTCAAGCCGGAGTCACTAACTTAGTGCTGTGCTGAATGAAGTGGAAGAAATGCTATTAAATCTGTGACTCCATGAGGTAATGATATTCCCAGCGAGCCCACGCCTACAGAAATACACCCAGCAAGCAGGCTTTCCAGGAGCCCCCTCTAAGTTATAACAAGCTGCCTATCTCCTGCTGCCAGGATGCAGAGAAAAAATGAAAACCAGTTACCAACTACATTATAAACTTAGTGACCTGCTTCACCTCCTTTGGTTTAGTGACAGCTTGGCTGCCTTTTGGGCACGAAGAAAGAAACATAAGGCAAGGATTACGTTTCTTGGCTTTTGAAGGCCTCAAGAATCAAAAATGCTTTCAGCTGGCATTGCTCTCTGTTAGTCAGCTTTGATGGATTTATTTTCTTTGCCCTACTTCATAGGAGTTACTGCGGCCAACTACGGCGAAGGGCTGGCCAGCAAGCGGTTTTCGGCGGACACTAGGTGGCGCTGCCTCCCCAGCCGTTTCGGGTCTCTTTTCCCAAGTGTAGAGACGTTTCGTTAAAGTCCTCCTTGGAGCTTTCTAACTCGCAGCAAGAGTGAGGAATTCAGTGGTCAGAAAGGCACTGGCTTCCTTTCTCCAATCTGTGGGTCTCTGAGCCCCGAGAGAGCGGTAGAGTCCTTTATACACTTCACACTCTCACTATTTTATTTCTCTCTGTTGCAAGTGAAGCAATTAGAAAAGTAGCGCAACTCGGATATTCAAAAATCGGCATTTTTATTCATTTTGGACTCATGCATTTTGATTCATTTCACAGGTCTTTTCTTATTGCGATTACAGATGGCTCTCCATTTTTAATTTATTTTTATTCATTCATTCATTCATTCATTCATTCATTCTATAACCCTGTTCTCGATTGGAGGACATTTCTGGTTCTGTTAAAAAGTCCAGAATCCCTTACGTGGACTGGAGTCTAAAATCCTGACCGGGAGGTTGTGAGCCTTGCAGCTCTGAAATAGGCTATCATTTCCCTGTGGGATTTATGGAGATAGCAGCCTGAAGGAGGTGGGGGAGGGGCTGGGTTCTTGCTAGAAGTGCAGGCGGTGCCGCAGCAAAGCTAAGCATATTTGCTGAAGTCACGCAGAATCAAAAAGCCATTGCGCTCAGGCCTCCTGACTGCCGATGCGATGCTTTTTCTTTACGATACTCCACTGTCTCCCTAAGCCTAAATATCTACACATGCCTGGATTGATAATAAATGTCACGTGATGTCTGAAAATTATTGCTGGGATATCTGTAAGTCTAAATAGAAACCCAGGCTTCTAAGCAGCATGTGCAGATTTTAGAGAAAAGCAGCATTCTAACTTCTGGCAACACATCAAGTATCAAGAATATCACTTACCAGAGCTGATTTTATAAGGATGCCCCTGGGGGACCATGAAGCTCCTTCATTCCAAACATCTGCCATGGACCCTCTTAGGGCCAGGGAGCTGGGTACCAGAGTCCCAGACTTTTCTCTTGGATCTTTTCTCTGAAGTGCTCCCAATCCTCTCTCTCTCTCTCTCTCTCTCTCTCTCTCTCTTTCTCTCTCCCTCTGAGCCTTGCCTCCTGGAGTAGAGTTATCAGAGCGTGGACTTATAATACCAGCTTCTGACCACAATATATTTAAGTATAAGTGGAGGAAAGAGTCTGCTCTTAAATTTAAAACCTGTGTTTCTGTTGATATTTACAGATCGTATAAATTTGGCTTGTAAACCTGAACTTGTGTTAGTTTTAGACTGGCTTGTATTTTCTCTGCTCCCTTGTCTTGGTTATGGAAGGATTAACCTGCTTCTCAAAGGAAGAGCCTACTCTGGTTTCTAATACCACTCTCCCCAGTTACATGTAGAAACTGTAAGGCTGCCCAATCTTCTCTATAATCATAAGCTACCTGATTCCACCAATTTGGGATTTTCTACTTTATGAGAAGTATACTGCTCAGTCCCAATTACAGGTAAAATGTCTAATATTTCCAGGGGAGAGGGGTCTTCTTTATTTTTTCATTAACAAGGTATGAATGTCTTTATTAGTACCATAGATACCATTTTTAAATCAATTAAAATTGAACTTTGAGGGTTGCTAGAAGGGGAGAGAATGAGGAAATACGTTATCTCATTTTCTAGGGAAATGAATTAAATGAATACAATTCATCCACTTGTTCATTTATTTACAGAATATGTATGGAACACTTATTTCATTACGTGTGGAAAATATTATGCTTATTATGCATCAGGAACGTCTAGTCTTGGATGGAGACATTAGTGAACCAGACCCATTCAGCCCATAAATACTCTGTGAATAAGTGAGTGAATGAATAAATGAATGACATTTATATCACTTCAATTCAGTTGTCATTTATATCATGTATATATCTTGGCTGTAAAATTCTTCTCTACCCTGGCTTCAAATGCCTTCCACCCAATCCGAGTTGTTATATGATAAATACATGCATCTTAACCCTCTACTGGTTACCATCACATCCCCCTGGTAGCAGTCTGGCCTTTGAAACCACAGTCCCAGAAGTTGTGAAATCGAATGTCTACAAGGGCAAGGAGGCCATATGAAAAGGGAATTGGGTTGGGCTAGGTCAGAAGCTTCTGTGCTTTCTGAAAGGTCTGGTACTCATTGTTGCCTTGAGGGAACAAAGCTGGGTTGTGAGATTTTCAAATTAGGAAATCTGTATTGTTACCTAAAATCTTTGATTTTTAAATTGTGACAAGGGAAGGGGTGTCTGGGTGCCTCAGTCAGTTAAGTGTCTGCCTTCAGGTCATGATCCCAGAGTCCTCGGATCGAGCCCTATATGGGGCTCCCTGCTCAACGGAAAGTCAGCTTCTCCCTCTCCCTCTCCTTCTCTGTTCATTCTCTCTCTCTCTCTCTCTCTCTCTCCCTAATAAATAAATAAATCTTTTACAAAATTGTGACAAGAGATACTGTTAAAACACTGTTTAGGCCAAATAAAATACATTTGTGGGCTGATCCAGACTGTCAATCTGAGACTTCTAATGGGTAGTTTCAGGTTAAATGAACAGTCTAAAAAGAATATAAGTCCCAAATAGTTCAGAAATACCTGGCTCAAGATGGCTTTCTTGAGAGCTAGAGTTTTTAAATCCCTAAGTGGAAACACTTGATAATTAAACACAGCACCATCCTTTGACACATTCTCTGAACATCACCTGACCTTCTAACAACCTTGTGCAAAAACCTGAACTAGAAGGGGGTGGATGCCACGACAGGGAATCTACACTGTAGTCATTCTGCTTGCTTTTTAAAATATTACTTAGTTGAAAAACAAGTCTTTTTGAACCCCTGAAAAAGGCTTCTTAAGATGCAGATAAGAAAGGGATTTTTATTATCTTAGGAGAATCTAATACAATGGCTCAAGTAAATCAATACATTTATTATCAAAACAAAGCTTCAGAGGAATTTTTAGGTTAGTATTGTCCAATTTCTCTCTCTTATAGAAGCAAAGAGAAACCTGAAACCTGGCCGGTGCTTTACAACATCTTTTCATTCAACAAACATTTATGGACCTCCCCAAATAACCTGACATTCTGAGATACAGAGTTTATCACTTTCTGAAGTGATAAACAGATCCTGCCTTTCAATAAACCATGCTCCTCACATATTTATTGAATGTTACTCTCTAAGTAACTCTCTAAAAAAGATTTGATCTTCTAGTAATAACTACTTGAAGAGATCAGGTGATTCCTTCTCACAGAAAACAAGCAAAAACTGGACAAAATTGTCCTGAAAAATTATTTCAACATGTAGAAACCTACCAAAGGCAGAAAGTAAATTTAGAAAAATTTACGAGACACAAAAACTAATAGAGTTTTGGGTAGGAATGGTGGGAGTCTGTGACTTCCTGCCTGGGGCTGTTCCTATACTCCTCTTCCCCAAGCTCAGTTGGCAAGAATTATAGCCATACCAACCTAAGCTAGCTGCAATCAAAAAGCAACTTTGCTGCCAAAGAAGGCTGACTTGTATTGGAGCAGAGGTAAAGGAGGGGGACAGGTGAACACCTATGACATTCACAGCTAAAAATGCAGATTTAATTTGAGATAGACTATAACAATCTGTGGCTTTTCTGGACCAACACTGTGTTTCCCAGTTTAAGGTAAGCAGCCAACCAGTCAGAAATTTAATGAGGAGGTGCCAGAATTCAGAAGATCATAAAAGAACTATGATAAAATCTCCTCCTCCCTCATATCCCTGGCTGACTGCAAAACTACATATGTGGTAAGGGTGGTCCTAGGATCCATGAGGATGTGAAAACCAAGATAGGCCTGAGAACTGGCTGTGACTTTGAATGTGCTCCACGATCACACACAACTCAGTTGGCACAGGTGAAAGCTTAATGGAGTCAAAGTGTTTGAACAACACTTGAGTCCTGATCATTGTTTGTTCGCTGAACTATATGGATGGAGGAATGACCTCCCCTAGTGAGCCAGGTTAAAACATAAAGACAGGAAAAACAAATAGGCAGAGACATCAGCAGTTGTGCACTATAAGAAAAAAAATTCCACAGTGTAATTCAGGCAAGTTATTAACTAATCTGTAGAAAAATGCTCCAGAAAATAAAACTGAATCTAGAGTTACTACAATATCTGAAGCAAAATGTCTAACATTCAGCTAAGAATAACTAGACATGTAAAGAAACAGGAAAGTGTGACCTATAGTCTAGGGGTGAGGGTGGGGGAAAACCAGTCATTAGAAACTGACTCTGAGTGAATCTAGATGCTGGAGTTAGCAGACAGGACTTCACATAGTCATGTTAAATATGTCCAAAGAATCAAAGACAACCATGCTGAAAGAGTTAAAGAAAATATGCTGACAGTCAACTATTAAGGAGTCTCTACAAAGAAACAAAAATTATATAAAAGAACCAAATGAAAATTCTAGAAGACCCTAACTGAAATAAAAAATTGACTAGATAGGATCAACAGCAGATTTGAGATGGCGAAAGAAAGAGAAAGAAATGGATTAATAGAAGTTATTGAACTGAAAATCAAAGAATGAAAAAATCGAAGAAAAATTAACAGATCCTCAGACTTGTCAGGTAATGTCATGATTCCAACATGTGTGCAATTGAAGTCCCAATAGAGGAGGAGAGAGAGGGAAAGGAACAAAAATATTGGAAGAAACTGTAATCTCCTGAAACCTGACCCAAAAAATTGAATTTACCAGCTCCAAGAAGTTCAAGGCATCAAATAAAATAGGCATAGATGGGATCACATATAGATACATTATTGTCAAATTGCTGAAAGCCATTACAAGGAGACAACCTTGAATGTGGAAAAAAAAAAAATTCACAAAGCAATAATAATACAGTAAATGGCTGACTTTGCATCAGAAACAACAGAAGCCAGAGGCAGTGGAATTACAAATTCAAAGTGCTAAAAGAAAAATGTGACAATCCACTCTATATTCAAGACAAATGATTCTTCAAAAATACTGTGAAATAAAGACAATTTCAGATAAAAACTGAGACAATTCTTTGATAGCAGACCTGTGCTACATTAAATTCTAAGGCATAAGGCCTTCAAGCTAAAAGGAAATGATACCAGATGGTAACTGGGATCCATGGGTACAAATTAAGAGCTTTGGAAATAGTAAATATATAAGAAAATATAAAAAATTGAAGATTGTGTAGATATTTAGTCTTTTTCTTGAAATATCCTTATAAAACATAAGATTGTTAAAGGCAATAATTGTAATACTGTAGTTATACCTATATTATAATACAATTATGCCTATCTTATAATATAGGTTTATAACATAACATATATTATGATAGCACTAAGAAGGGACAGGGATATGAAGCTATACTAGTACAAAGTTGCTATATTTTATTCAAATTAAGTCAGTATTAACATGAGATATAAATTAAAGGTTCCTAGAAAGACACAAATTACTAAAATAGACTCGAGAATAAATAAAAAATAATCAACAGATGCAGAAAAAGTTTTTGATAAGACACAGCACGTATTCATAAAAATTCTCACACAATTAGAAACAAAAGAGAACTTGATAAAGAGCAACTACAAAAAACTTACAACTAATATCATACTTAATGGTAAAAAACGGAATGCTACCCTCCTAAGATCAGGAGCAAGCAAGGCTGTCTGCTTGTACCATATGTATTCAACGCTGTGGAGTAAGGCAAGAGAAATAAATAAAAGGTATGTAAATTGCAAAGGAAGAAGTAAAACTGTCTTTTAAGCAGACGTGACCTTGTATGTAGAAACTCCTAAAGAATCTTCAAAAAAGCTACCAGAATTAGTAATCAAGTTTAGTGGTTTCACAGGTTATAAGATCAGTGTACAAGAACCAATATATGGCATTTTTGTATACTAGCATCAATGAATTTAAAAAAATAAATTAAGAAAACAATTCCATTCACAAATACATCAACAATAATAAAATACTTAGGAAAACATTTAACAAAGGAAATGCAAAACTTAAAGGAGTCCCAACTAAACGGAGAGATACATCACATTCATGTTTGAAAAACCCATTTGTTAAACTAACATTATACCCAAATTCATTTTTAGATTCAACACAATTTCTGTCAAAAGCCCAGTAAATTGTTCTTGTACAAATTGACAAATTGATATAAATTTACGTGGAAATAACATAGGACCTAAAATATCCAAACGATTTTGAAAAATAAATGAAGAACAAACCTGTTAGGATTTACATGATTTCAAAACTTACTACAGAGCTACAGTAGTCACGAAAATGTGTTTATAAGTGTACGGATAGACATACAGATAGACAGAAGAAAACAAGGAGTTCCAAAATACACCAAAACATATATGGCAATTGATTTTCAACAGAAATGCCAAAGAAATTCAATGGAAAAAGACAAGCCTTTTCTAAAAATTGTACTGGATATTCATGTATTTTATTGACATTGAATCAATATCAATTGGACATCTGTATATTTCAGAAACTCAACCTGACCCTTATCTCTCACCATACACTAAATTAACTCAAAATGGATATTAGTCCCCCCGCCCCTTCAAATGTAAGCTCAAGCTGAAACTACAACATTCCTAGGAGAAAATCATTGCATGCCTTAGGTTAAGCAAATATTTTTTAGATATGACAACAAAACACCATTTTTAAAAGGATTCTGTAGAGCAGTTGTTCTCAACTACTGTGAGAACCACTGTGAGGCCATTGTGCCCCTCAAGGGATGGTTGGGAATGTCTGGAGACATTTTTGATGTTCATGACTTGGGGATAGTGCTACCAGCAACTAGTGCACAGAGGCCAGAGATGCCACCAAACATTCTACAATACACAGAACAGTTCCTATCCTGTCCCCCAACAACAAGGAGTGATCTGGTCCAAAATGTCCACAGTGTCAAGATTAAGAAACTGCTTTAGACTAGCATAATGTTTCTTTCCTATAGTGCTTGCTCCTACATATCTATTATCTACCTATTAATCTACATATCATATTTCAGTTGTTGCCTTTCTGTTCTCTCCTACAGACTGGGACTCTGCAAAGACCAATTCATGTCTATCGTGTGTTTCTTTCTTTTGTGTGCTTGGCATAATGCCTAAAACAGGTAGGTGCTCTCTAAGTACTTGATAGAAGAATAGGTAAAGAAATGAAAAAATGAGTGATTAAATATAATTGCTATTTTGAGGATAATTGTGCTATTTTCATCATTAAACACCTACCATGGTTTTATGTTTATAACACTAGCACCAAAAACTAATTTTTAAAATAAGCATTATTCTATACCTCTTTCTAAAGATGAAAAGAAATCTTACAAGAAGCTTATGTCACATCTCTAAAAGAAATGTGAAAAAAAAAATAGGCTAATTTCTGAATTCACTTTCCACAGCCAAAAGTATCTATCTTTGGCTTTTACACAGGAAAAACATCCTTTGTAAATCTCCCTTCCCAATAGTGTACTAGCAAGTTAATATTATTGTCATCAATAATAGTCATTATCATTAACTAGAGTGTGCTGTTCTCATCTTTAAAGCTCTTTGCACAATCTACTAGTTACCATTAGGATTAAAGTTATAACATTTAAATATAGGCATTTCATCTTAAAGTTTGCATTTCCCATTCTCATATTATAATAAAAGAAATGAAAGCAACTAATATTGTTACAACTCTTCTTCAATACTCTGCCTCCCACCCTACCCCAATCCTGGATAAGTCAGGGGATTCAAAAGAAGACATAGATGGAGTTATAATTACAGTCATAGACATAGACAGATGGTTAGACAGAAAGCTAAGAAGATAAGTAGATAGATAAATGATATAGATGATTAGATAGATGTTAGGTAGGTAGATAGATGATTGATAGATAGATAGATAGATAGATAGATAGATAGATAGATAGATAGATAGATAAGGCAGGCATGGAGATAGAAGATACACTCGTACATAGATACACAATTATACTAAGTATGTGTACTTTGTCTCTATCTATCTACCTATCCTTTTCTCATCTTGTTTCTCCACTTACGTATATACATTAGTAGCTGTCTAATGTCTATGACTTAGCCTCACCTCTTGTCACTGGTGTTTAAGACCTTCTCCAGTTTGGCCAATATCTGGTTCCAACGGAATATATCTACATTTCAAAAATTCTCTGCTTAAGACATGTTGACCTACTCATGTCTCTCAGAGAGGAGAGCTTCTGAGAGGATTTGCCTGCATACCTCATGTCCTCAAGCCACTTTAGGAACAAGAAACTATGCTGGGTAAAACTGGAGTGGCGATTGCCTCTCTCTTCGAATTCATTTTCTAAAGGAAGTAGCTGTTAATATGCTATCATAGAAGAAAATAGAGAAAACAGATGGGGAAAATTCTTTTCCTTCAGTAATTTTCTTCCACTTCTTCAATAGGATCTTATGATACCCTTCTACTTTGCTTCTAGTATTCCTGATTTGTCTACTCATTCATCATATAGTGTTAAAGACACACAAAATAATATAAAGAATGTTAAAACAATTATCATTATACTGTATTTCTTTAATACTTTTACTAAATTTGTACTTCCCTTTGAATAATTTTAAGTATTATTTTACATGTTTTTATGACTTCCATAAATTATATCATAATGCATAGACCATTTCACAATTTACTTTATAAAAGCAACATTATGCTTATAAAATGCATTCATTGTAAGTACCATGTAGCTATAGTTTATTTAGCTTCACTATTATTTAGTACTCCTTTATAAGAACTTAACCACTTGAGGTTATTTCCAATTTTTGCTACTACAAATATTGCTACCATAAAAATACTTACCCATGTCTCCTTGGATATGCTAGTGTTATTCTAAGAAATATGTCTAAGTATGGATTTTTTTAATTATAAGGTATGCATATCTTCAGCTTTCTTTAGAGGAGGAATTGTTCACCACAATGGCTTTACATTCCTACTACCAAGTGTAGAGATTTCCTGACGTTCTTATTCATTGCTTGATATTGTCAAACACATTCCCATATGATAAGGTGAAATCATGAATCATTTGGGTTGTCTCTGTCCTACTCTGTGTTTTATAAATATATTAGTCACATCCTATCATTTTGTGTATAAATTTTTCATAATTTGAAGCTATCCTGGATCACAGGTTGATCTCTTATTTTTACATACACTTAATATCTATGGATAAGGCCTTAGCAGAAATGTAGACTGTTCCTTTGTATTTAGGATGTGGCTACAAAGCTGTCTGTATATACCTTGTAGAATCTCCATCATTATTTTTGCTTTTTCTGAGGATGATCAAGCTGGTGATGATAAGGTGATACAGTCACGACTAAATCTGCCAAACTAGAACATGCTGAAGTGTAGCTATTTTAATCATTGATTGATAGGCAATCATCTCTGCTCCACTGTCTGTGGGTTACAGCCAAGCCATTCAAACCATGTCAGCCTATTCTAGTATGGAAAAAAAAAAAAAAAAAACACAGGGTGGTGGGGTGACAGTTCCACAGTGCAACCCTTTACAAACTATTCTCTAGCTAGAGTCCAAGATGACTCCATACCTAAGCATACCTCACATTGTACTTCTATTTTCCTTTCCTCTTTAATACTCATTATAAATAATTGAAAAACAGCTTATGTCTGGGTTATTAAAAGCACTCAACTGCCAGGAAGAGGTTTTTTTTGTTTTGTTTTGTTGTTTTGTTTGTTTGTTTGGTTGGTTGGTTGGTTAAGTCTTTAGTTGCCAACCCAGTGATGATAATGACTATGATGACAATGAAGAATGTTTACGCAAGAACCAAAGGGTACAAGACATAATCCAGAACCCATGTGTGGGGTGGTATGTTCATGAGTGTGTATCTGAGAGAATGGCCTTGCCCTTTGTGTTTGGAAACTGTAGTGCCCCTCTTCCCACAGATATCTCTTTGGATAAAACTAAAATTCAGATAAGTGTAGGTCATCATTCCTACAGTGTATTCATAGGAAGCTGACCCTGTACTTTGTGACTGTAAACTGAAGCACAATAGTCACATTCAACAGTCTTAGCTATTGGACAATCTTGGCGCAAAGTCACTGGAGACATGACTCATCAATTCCTGCGTGCAGACTTCTCCTCTTCTAAACCTCCATCTCCTTTGGTTTTGAAGCCATGCCATTCAAGATCTAGGAAAAGAATAACTAGATTTTGAAGAATGTTAAATACCAGCATTGTCAGTAACCACAAAATAATTCCCAAAGGGTGTCATATAACAGAAACCCACTGCATATCCATTAGACTCCAAACTCCTTGAAGTCAGTCAGCCTGTCTTCATCCCTGCTTTATCACATAGCTCCTAGCCAAGTATACTACGCATAGCAGAGCAGTCAATAAATATTTGAAAAGGTTGTATGCTGCTTATAGGGACTGTTGCTATTTATAGGCTTGGTATGGGTCTGGATTCCTGTCCCTCCCAGAGCCACGCAGGGCTTTTTGCTATAAATGAGCTGCCTCTCCCTACTTGCTGTGAGCCAGGTTTTTGTCCATCTGCTGCCATTGTTTCCCCACGTTTCACAGCTATGTTGTATTGCATGTGGTTATTCTTTAGTGGGTCATTACGGCATCTGTCTGCCCACCTTGTGAATGCCCCGTCTCACTTCACCAGACAGCAGCTGCCGGAACATCCTGCTCCCCTCCATCATCCACACAGATCCAGCCCCGTCAAGCCTCCCCTGCAGAAATCATCGTTTCATTGTTTGGGGGTTGGCTGCACTCCAGGACCTGGTTACTGGGATCCTTGCTTGCCACTTAATACTTCTATAGGTAATTTTTTTAACCAGATGTGCTACCCACAAGAAATTTCACTTTCATGGATATGTACAAGAATATATACAACCATTACTATATAGATCTTTATAAGTTCTAATTTTTTTTAGGAAGTGACCCTGGAAGCCACATTAATAATGATAGAGGAAAGCTCTCATTTTATAAAGACCGGACTTCCAGAAACCGTAATTCTCATCCAGAACGAATTTTAAAAGAGGAGCAATAACACTGTCACAAAAATCATGCACTTTATTCGGTCACCTTAAGTGGAGGCTTCCTGATGGTTCATAGCCATTAAGATGAAGCTTGGCTACAAGCAGTATCCAGCTTACAATAGGAAAAACCAAAAGTTTCTATATTAAGTTGATTGTTTGGAACTCAGGCTTCTGTTCCCTTTGGTAATTTTACTTGTCATCAAATTGAAGGGCAGTAAAACTCAGGTTGTATTGATACTGATATAGTGCATCCAAAAACTGAAAGTATCCATATCTTTTCTAGAATATAAAGTTCATGGCCTTTATCACAGCTATTTTCCTAACCTTTCTTGCTTGCTTTTATATACACTGCATGATAAAAAGACTCAACATCAGAGTCACTGACAAAAGCACATTTAATATACAGTGGGCCCCAATTGTATTGCTTTACAGAAACTCAACAGGAATGATGCTGTATTCAGTGAAACTCTTTCTAAGTGCAATGTCAAAGAGGCAAGAATAGCATTTTTTTTTAATTTTTATTTATTTATGATAGTCACAGAGAGAGAGAGAGAGGCAGAGACTCAGGCAGAGAGAGAAGCAGGCTCCATGCACCGGGAGCCCGATGTGGGATTCGATCCCGGGTCTCCAGGATCGCACCCTGGGCCAAAGGCAGGCGCCAAACCGCTGCGCCACCCAGGGATCCCAAGAATAGCATTTCTTGTCACTTATCTTCCCTCCCTCGTCCCCACCCACACACCCTCCCACCCCATCACTGCAAAAGTTCACTGGGAGTAGGACAAGACAAGCAACTGGTTGGGCAGCCTTTGTGGTGGAGAGAAAGAGTAGCACGTCCTGACAGAGGTACAAACAGGATCTCCCCACTTCCTGAAAGCTACTTGGGCCAGATATTACGCCAAACCATTTTGTATATGGTATCTGTCAAAAAGTAACAAAGGTGGAGTTAATGTGGTAAGGACAGACTTGAATCAGTAATATACTGTTGCAATAGGAAAAAGAGTCCAGGGTGAACCAAATTCAACTCAACTGAACTGATTTGGACAGAGATGATGGGATATTTTAAAGGAAGAATGAGGGAATGGAAAGAGGAGTGAGTGGGGGTTCGCTAGAGTCAAGGAAGTGGAAATTACAAAAACAGAAGAGGGATTTGGTTTGAACCCGCCTGGGTTTATTAACTGTTCCTCATCAAAATAAGTTCCTACCCTCCCAGAGAGGCTGGGACATAGGGGCCCCATCTTCAGGTGTTGGCTGGAACACACTAAATTCTTTGGGAAGCCTTGAGTTTTCTCAGGCAGGCGCTTTAATGGTATGATCCTAGGGATGTAGCCTTGAGCTCTTAGGAATTATGTTAGTGTTTGTTCAAGTCATTATAGGGCAAAGTTGAGGCCTACTTGGAAGGAGTGCTCCAGGAGCCTGACTAGAGGCTGGTCAAGGAGAAAATCTTTGTCATGTCTCAATAGTCACTCAATACCCCATGAAAGCAATTTTGCAGATGAAAAACCTGAGGACCCGGAGGATAACAGGCCCAAGATCTAAGGAGATGTGGTTGGTAGAGGTGGAATTGGAGAGTAGATCTGTTCAGTCTCTGCCAGGTGATAATATTGGTTGGCTCCTTGGAGCACTGCCCTCCAGAAGCCAGCAGCATGGGTCATGCACATCACCTGCATCTAAATTATAGTCCAGTGAGAATGATGGAGAGACCTGACTCAAGGCAAAGCAAACAACGGAAGGAATTCCTTTCTTTATAAAGTTTAAATAGTTAAATAAATCCTCACTAATGTGAATAATAAGTAGGGAGTGACCAGGCTGTGTATGAACTGGAGTTTGAAGCATTCTATGACCTATTTAAATAAGGTGATGGAATAAATTAGCTTTAAAATCAAACACAGGAAGAAAAAGGGCTTTCTCATATGCCATTTTTAAACAGTTCCAAAAAAATATGCTTTTCAACTCTACATTTGGTTTCTCTACAAATATTATGACAACTGGTATTACACTTTGGAGCTGAGAAACTCCCCCCTTTCCTCACTACTTTCCAAAATTTACGTGCCTTTTCTACTTCTGCTGCCGCCACTCTTGAGTCATTTCTGCCAAGCCAGTCCTTTTCATTCCTCTACATAATGTGCTATTCCTCAGTTTGAACATAGTCATTTCAGTCCAAGAGGAAAAAAAAAGTGCTATATAAATAAATCTTTATTACTGTCACAGCATTGTTAAAGAATTTCCTAGTTGGAGCTGCTCTTCGTTTGAAATCACCACCTTACCAGGGCAGAGAGGATCCTGCTAGGCATTTTAAATTAGGAAAGACAGTTTTATTGTCAAGGCAGGTCAATCAAATTATAATTGGCTCTAATTTGCACTCCCACCAGCTGTTAAATTCTTCACCTGCAGCACTCAAAATGGTGTGAAATTCTTGCCGGCTTTGTGAAAGCTTCAAAGAGAATCACTCTCCATCTGATCCCTAAAACCAAAAGTCCTTGTTACTCTTCATCAGAAGCAAGGAAAATGCACCATTGGCTCTGACTATGGGAAGCAGGACCTGGTCCAAAGTGGGCTGAGCCTGACAAGGATGGACAAACACATCTTCCATGTACAGTCATCCTTGACAAGCCAATATTTCTATCACAGACCAGCCAGGGGGGCTTTCCTTTGTTATAGCCATAACACCGTGGAGTTGTATATTCTATTTCATTGCAAATTAAACTTGCAACTCTCAGGGAAATCACAATTTAGCACTTAGAATGGGACAGCAGACAAGGAGAGAATTCTGGGATAGGGCGTGTCCATGCTGGTTTTGTAGTGAGGACCCACAGTGCTTTCAGACATCTAGCATTGCAGATTGTCTGGTCCTGTCTTGAGATAGGTTGGGACTCTGGATAACTAAAACACTTATAGGGAACTTCTTTCTACCAGTGCCCAGAAACACACATGCACGTAGAACACATCATGTGCATGCATGCACACACACTCACCAACAGACACAGCTCTAGTAAAGAATGGAAAGCAACAACCAGTTAGCACATTATGATGAAGTTCCATCTTGCTATTACATTGAAGATGCCAGCTTCCTACTCCTTTACAATTTTGCTGAAGGTATTTTGAGTAAAATAGTTGATCCTTTAATGGTAGCAAGAGTTGGGCAGCCCGGGTGGCTCAGCGGTTTAGCGTTGCCTTCAGCCCAAGGAGGGATCCTGGAGACCCAGGATCGAGTCCCATGTCGGGCTCCCTGCATGGAGCCTGCTTCTCCCCCTGCCTGTGTCTCTGCCCTCCCCCTCCCTCTGTCTCTGTCTCTGTGTCTCATGAATAAATAAATAAAATATTTTTTAAAAAAATGGTAGCAAGAGTTTTGCATGACCAGATGTGGAAACAACATCAATACCAAATAATCAAGATAATTTTAATTTTGAATGAATTTGAGGAAGTGTTGGTTTGGCTGTGCTAAGGAAACTTTTTAATTTAAATGACTGAATGGAAGCTTTCCTAATTTGCTAATTTGCCATTTGGACAGTCCCCAACCATCTCAAAATGAGGGTATTTGGGGATGATGAGTGAGGAAAAAAACATTATGGAGAAAATAAGGTGCTTTGAAGAAATATTTTTGGATTCCAATGGGTTTAAGAAAATACAAGATGAACTTTTTTAAGAATAAAATGAAATATTGCACTAGAAATAAGAGAGAGAGAGCATAGCTTCTAAGTAAACTTTCTAGGAAATGAGTCAAGAACACAAATAATCACTATAACAGTATTTACTAGAGCCAAAAAACTAAAAAAATCTAACTTTCCAATAATAAAGAATAAGTTAAATCATCTAAAACACTTCTATAAACCAGTGATCATGCAGTATTTAAATGCTCTTCATGAAGAATTTTACATTACATGAGAAAATGCCTAGAACAGTGTTAAATGAAAAATAGAATAAAGATTATTCATAGTATAATGTCACTTCTATAACTATATATGTACTATATATACATATAGTACAAACTCAGAAAAATATTGTATAAGAGTGGTTAGTCCCAAGTGGTAAGTGTACAGGCAATATTAATTTATTTTTCTTCATGTTTTTCTCTACTTTTCAAATTTTACAAACTGCATTTTTGAAATTTTTATAAACAAAGGAAATAAAATCAATAAATACTTGCAAGTGGTATGAGTTCAGGATGCAATTCTCAGGTGCAAAAACTGTCACCTATTTTTATTTCTCTAGATCAGATCAACTCTTTGAGGCCCAGTGACCTTGGGAAGGCAAAATTCTTAAGAGTGTTCATTATTGGGGCTCTATTGCCTATCAGTGCAAACAGAGAATTGAAGGCAGAACCAGACCTTCAGTGATTAGTTTCCCATCTTTCCCTTCTTACTCTGAATATCCAGATGTGACCATGTAGCAGGTGCTGGCACTAAGGTGGGGTTCTTCATCCCCTCCATGACTATTCCACATAGGATCTCCTCACTTAATGGCTCTGATCCTTCCTGCCCCAAGGAAGGGCATGGCTTATGAACAGAGCACAGTTCTCCAAAACTCATTGATGCCCCCACCAAAAAATACATCTCTTAGTCTCCAGGAAGCTGCCCACACTCTAAAGAGCACACTTCATCCACCCAAGTGCTCCCCATTATTTTCTCCTAATTTCAGGCCTTTCAAACAAGTTATGCATTAGTCAATATGGACCTCAAAAGCAATACCAAGATTAGAAGATAAAGATATGGATATGGATATAGATAGATATAGAGAGATATAAATATATCTCATAGAACTTTCCAGGCATTACCTTATTTTGTACTCCCAGCAAGCCAATGAGATAGCACCATAATTATCCCCATTTTCCAGATAAGAAAACCTGAGGCTTAGAGAGTTTAAGGAATTCCCCAATATCACACAACTTTAATATATAACTTCTCTTTGTGGTCCAGACAGAAAGCCTTTAACAACTCCCTAAGGCTTGGAGCTAAAAATATAGAAGAAAAATTGACTTTCTTCTTGGGGTGGAGGCAAGAGATAAGCCAATAATTCCATCAAGTCTCCTACAGCACTAAAAGTAAGGTATAAATTAATATCTCAACACATTAGACTGCCATCCATGCTTAAGACCAAGAACAAAAAAAGGATAAAAGAAAAGAATGCAAAGCCATAACCTGTTGGTTGATAGTATCTTCTTTACTTGGCAGAAGTAAACAAGAGACTGAACATCTTCCAGCCAGGAAGAAACTGGCAGAGACTATGGGGAGAATTTTGGTGAAATTGGGAAAAGATTCTGCTTCTCTAGGGACTTGGGGCCTAAGAAGTTCATCCAGGCCCTATTATCTTTCTGCCCAGATGTGACCCATATCTGTTTGCTTGGGCTGCCATGACAAAGTACTACAGAATGGGTGGCATTAATAGCAGAAGTTTATTTCCCAACGCGTCAGCAAGACTGGTTTCTCCTGAGGGTTTGTTCGTCTCCTTGGCTTGTAGATGGCCATCTTCTCCTTGTATCTGCACATGGTCTTTCCTCTGGGTATGTCTGTGTCCTAGTCTGCTCTTCTTATAAAGACATCACCCCTAGGTCCCACCTTGACCTCACTTAACCTTAACTGCCTCTTAAAAGACCCTACCTCTAAGTATAGCTATATTCCATTGTACAGGGGGTTAGAACTTCAACAAATGAGTTTTGGAGGGACACAACTTAGCCCATAACAGTATTTAATGTTAAAGTCTAGGTTCCCTTTTGATATACTCTGATGCCTTGATATGCCACTTAGAATGGGCTATTTCTGCTTTTACAAGTAGGCACCTGGTTATTTCTGTTTCATGTAGGAAAAGTCAACTCTATTCACTAAACACAACCTATTTGTTTGGAACTGCTCTGTGCTATGAGAGCTACGTGGAAGGTGGAAGACTTGAGTCCTGGACCAAGCATCTTGCAATCTGAGATAAGCAATCAGATATATATAGCACATATGTAGAAATCTGTGGTCATGGTGATTCATGTGTTTTGGTCAGAAAGGCAACACAAAATACCAGGGATGTAATAACAGTGGATCGTAATCTACTGTGGCCTTATTATAGCTGTATAGTCTTGTAAAAATCTCTGGGTCTCACTGTGACTTTCTTTTCTCATCTGTGAAATGGCATTAATAGGTACAAAAAGGGATTTACATGAGAATTAAATAAAATAATACATATAGGCCATTGGAACAGTACCTGGCACATTGTAGTCACTCAGTCAATGTTATCATTTGTATTGTTGTCACTATGCTCTTAGGGGCACCCAAGCTGGTTGATAGAAGCCAGACAAACTGTGTTCAATTTCAAGGACCCAGGAGTTTCCAACTCCAGGTCAATTCTATCAACAGAGAGAGAACCAGTCCCAGAGCATGTCTTCAAGACAAATTAGTTTGCTGGGAAGAAACTGCCACTTAAGGCCATGCTGATGATGGACCAAAAGGAAATATAACTAAGGAAGGTAGGGGTGTAGACAGTAGTAAATGCTGACTTTGGAAAACTGGGTTTTAGGCCATGAGTGATTTGACAAATACAAGTGAGGGAAACTCTGCTTCCTCTGCCCAAGACCCTGGTTTGTGTCCCTCACATCCTTACTCTTCCAGCTCTCAGGGAAATAACATGGACTTGGAAGCCATAATGAGGGATTGAATCTTGCTTCAATTTATTTTGTGCTTTTAGGCACTTACTGAGCTTTTCTAAATGTCAGTTTCTTCTCTGGACAATGGAGAAATCATGTCAGTAATACAGATAGTGCCTATTACATATCTGGTGCAGAGCATGTCCTGACACTTGGTTTAAGTACAATTAGCAGAGACTATTATGAAGAATTTCTATCCCCCACACACATATCCTGAGTACCAGGTACTTCCCCATGCATTTCTTTCCAGGTAGCACAACCATCAGATACAGTAGAATAAATTAAAATTCTATAATTCCAAAAGGAAGTTTTCAAGAAGTTCCATTGTTATTTCCAACACTGCCAAACATCAAGACATCACAGAGTCCATCGGTATCTCTCTGTCAATGTGGTAAGTAGTTAGATGAAGCTTGCCTCTGAAGTAATGGATGACAGCTGATCAATACACTAATAAAAAAGATCAAAGCAACAAAATTTTAAAAGGGAAATATATCAATACGACTCAGTGTGTATCTTAGGCATGTCTTTGAGGAAGAAGAGAATGAAAGAGGTAGAAAAAAATTAACTACATACTTATGATGCTTAATAACTTGCAAAATATTTTCACACAGTCTTCCATTGATTCTTAAAACAACCCGGTGAAATATTTAAATTACTTCAGAATGAGAATTGTTACTAGATCAAGTATTGTTAAAACAAAAGGCACATGCTTGTACACCTTTAAAAGAGTGGATGGGGCAGCCCAGGTGGCTCAGGGGTTTAGCGCCGCCTTCGGCCCAGGGCCTGATCCTGAAGACCCGGGATCGAGTCCCTGTCGGGCTCCCTGCATGGAGCCTACTCCTCCCTCTGCCTGTGTCTCTGCCTCTCTCTCTCTCTTTCTTTCTTTGTGTCTCTCATGAATAAATAAATAAAAATCTTTTTTTAAAATGTTAAAAAATAAAAGAGTGGTTCTCAAGCTAGATCTGCAGATCTTGGGGACCAAGTGGTATAATCTTTCCTTTCCTGATTTCTGTAAATTTTTTTTGATTTTTTTGTTAATTTGTGATTTTCATGTTGATGATTATCTAAAAAAACATTAACCCATGTTAATTCTGGATCATACCAATAAACAGGTTGTAATTGAGTACATTTGGGACATTCCAGAATCTCACTGGCATTGAGGAATTCTTCTCGATATTTGGGAGCTTAATGTGAAAAGAATTGAGGCTCCTCTGATAAGTTCATGCCATATAAAGACCAACAGACACACAAATAGCATTTGTTCAGGAGTGTGACTAGAGAAACAGAAATGGTGAGGGAAAGGAGTCATTCACACAGCACTCAGGAGTAAATGCTTGCCAGATGCAAATACCTAAGCTGTAGCACACAAAAAGGGATTTCCTTCCAGAAAAGAACATCACCGGCCCCATTCATGTAAAGATGATTTTTGAATTTTGTTTTCAGAAGGATTTTTTGAAGGCCATATAGTTTGAAATTTTCTATTTGTTTTGTGTTTCCTTACAAGTTATATGCACCAAAAAACACAAATTTTAATTTTTAATATTTGTAAATTATTTTATTATACATTTTTATATTGATTATATTATTATTTTATAGTTGTAACTGTTATATGAGACAACCACACAGCTAAAAATTGGGGGTAAAAATTTTGAAAACACTGCTTTTTGAGATAGAAATGTTTCTCAGACTGGTCTGTAAAATTTCTTTGAATTAGTTAAATTGTTTGTGGTGACCTGGAAGAGCTAACTTTAGTTACGAACTAAGTGAGAAATCTTTTTTGCACATGAACCACCATTAAGTGATTTCATTCTCTTCCTACATGCAGACTGTCATATAACCACGTTTTCTTGAAGTGGTGCACGTGACATAGTGCAATCCATCAGTGAAAGAGGGTGAACCAAACCTGTAGCAATGTGTCCATGACGCACTGCAAAAGCTGAATATGCACTCAGCCTGTAAGTTAAGTAACCACAATTGAAATTTTGTGAAACTGAAATTGGATAACTGAAATCCAATATCAAGGCATGCAAAAGGGGAAAAACAGAAAAATGTTCCCCGGGGGACTGGCTCTGAATCTGGCATTCCTCATATTTCCTCTGAAAAATGTTATTATAGCCCTGCCCTGGTCTGGTTGATTTTTTTTCTTGGGGAGGGAGGCACAGTTGTCATTGTATTTGTTTTGTTTTGTTGCCAATTACAAAACAGGGGCCAAGAATATGCTTTGTAAAGAGCTTTGTGAATCACAGATGCCCAGCATTGTCAAGCATGAAAATCTTCAAAATGCAATGTAAGGTCTTCATGTAGCATGTCTTGCCATCTTCTTTCTTCATAGCTCATCTCCAATCATTTTCCTGTGCTTATTTGAAAACAGATGGAATAGAATAAATAATACTCTAGTTAAAGGGTGGTTTGATTTCCTATTAAAAGGACTAGTATTAATGTCTTCTCCTTTTGCCCCAAAAGGAGAATGGAAGGGCATGTCAGTTTCTAACTTCAGTCAGAAAGAACACATTTGAAAAGGAAAAACTTGATAGGAAAAGAGAAGTGAATTCAAGTGACTTTCATAAGCCAAGAACTTCAAAGGTTTTATTTTGGTTTAATAAAAATTGTGCACACTATTACAATTGCTCTGTGGACTGGGTCCTCTTTGCTTTTTGTTTAGAAACAAATAAAAATAGCTGAATTATTAATGTGAAGTAAATTGGTTACTGTGCATTTAGAGTTACTTTTTAATTCACACATATATCTGTATTAACATCTTAATGGTGCTTTACTACAGATTATGCCATACTTGTAATGGCATCCAAGGAACCATTTAAAAGATAATGTTTCTAGGAGAGACATATTTGAAGACATTGTGTTGAGTATAGGAAAAAATGGTCTGAATCAAGTCAAAAAATCCATCTGTGAAGTTAGGGGGTGCAGTCCACAAGACCACCTCACTGACACCACTACTGGGCTCAAGGGTTCCCTAGACTACCGTTAGTGTCCATGAATCACTAGAGGAACTCACTAAAAGCTGTAATAATCATGGTTATGGTTTATTACAGTGAAAGAATAAAGGATACAGATTGAAACCAGCCAAAGTCAGAGTCCCAGAAGGTTCCAAACATGGAGCTTTCAGTTGTCCTCTCACCATGGAGTCATGGACAATTTTAACATTCCCAACAATAATAGGTGACAATATGCATGGACTATTGCTAGCCAGGGAAGCTCAACCAAGCTCGGTGTCCAGAGTTTTTATTATGGAGACATAGTTGACTGCAGATATGGCTGACCTTGGTCTCCAACCTCTCTGGAGCCCTTCTAGAGGTAGAACAGATATCAGGAGGTCCAAAGTCTTCATCATAAATCACATTGTTAGTTGCCTCTTGTAGCCCAAAGCCCCCAGGTAAACACACACTTCTCCTAGAAAACACCTCCAGCAAAGGTCAGACCTCACCCTGTGTAAGTTTAAATTCCGTATTACACAAGCAACTCCCTGGCCTCTGGCCAAGGATCTCCTATAGAGAAATGATCCCATTCATCTGAACATCTACCTTTAATAGCATTTATATGACGGAGGCAGCAATAGTATCAGTATGAATATGCCTGTCCATTTGTGGGATATGGCTAAATTTAAAGAAATTAATGCATCCTGTGCAGTCATTATAATCACTTTAACATTTTGCACTAATCTGATTATTTCATTTATTGCTATTTGTACCTTGTGATAACTTTGTGCAGAACTATTTAGCATAGCAATTCTCTGATGATTGATCAATCCAGCTCTTCAGACCAGTCATTTTCTATTGGTATTATATCCTGAGGAGGATTTAACTTAATCTCCCAGTGTATTTGATTACTAATATGAGTATAATCATAAGATTTATTTATATAAGGAAGTCAAATCTTACCAATGATGCAAATGTTACACTGTATCACAGCATGGTCATGGTACATGAAACAAACAATTCTGTTTCATTGCAGAACAAAATCACTAAGAATTACAGAGGTATTTGGTATGCCTTCCAACACAACCAACCCCTGCCGATATACCAGATATTACTATGGACAGGCACCATGATAATTGGCCATGATTGGTTATTTCCAGGGTCAAAGTCAGTTGGGGACAAAAATCATACAATCTGTCTCAATTCTAGGCTTGTGCTAAACCATTTTCCATTATGTGCTATTATGTAGCAAGCCCTACCTCCCTTCTACGAGGAAGATGCAGGTGGTATTCAGAATAGTTCCTATCCCTGCTAACTGTATTTCCGTCTGTGTCTTATTTTGATCTGTCCTAATGGCGAGGCCAGTCATGGTACATTGATGTAAATTGCAAGTGCCTGAAGAGAATTTCCATAGGGTTGGAAGGCTGTAAAATTACCATACCTGTGCCCTTGAATTTCAGCAGCTGGGATGGAGAGCCAGTGGCTACTTTGGCCTCCATCTGTATTAAAGTAGTCAAGAGGCCCTGTTGGGTCAGGGTACGAGCCTTTTGCCAACGCTCCTAGCACTATTCCATATTATTTGCTGAGTCAGCTTGATCTACTTCACTACATCTTTGTCATCCTTCCAGGCTGATGCCCATCCTTTGCCTTTCTCTGGGAAGAGAATCCTTCTAATCTGCTCATTCTAGTTAATAAATCTTCTTCCTCCAAATGCTACTACTCCTAACTATAAGTGGATTCATTTGATACTAAAAAGAAATTTTTTTTGAGTGAATTCTGTCTGTCCCAAGATGAATGAGCCAGAGCCTGCCGCCCCCACCTCTCCCACCCCACCACTGCCCAAAGGCTGTGTTTTGACTGGAGTGCCAGTGCTGTTTCATCCACCAAGCTTGGTATTGCCATTATGGGCTAATGGCCTGAATGCAGTTAGAATACATGTTTTGTACTCAAAAATGTTTGTCTTTCATTCTAGAGTTAGATGAAAGGTAGTCACAGCCAGATGTATGTTAGTTCAAGTATGCCATAAGGCCTCCCATAGCCTTCCTCATCTCAAGGTGGTGCTGTTCCCAAGGAAAATTCGGATCTGATATTTGGTGCCTCCTGCTCTAATCATATGGGGACCCATTGTTTTTTTCATATTGTGTTTAATAACTTCCCATCCACAAAAACAAGGGTGATATGTATTTGTGTGTAGTACACTATGGCATATCAGGCATGCCATGGCTGTATTTTGTCTAATATATCCAGGAAGCTTTTTTTTTTTTTTTAAATTTTTATTTACTTACTTATGATAGTCACAGAGAGAGAGAGAGGCAGAGACACAGGCAGAGGGAGAAGCAGGCTCCATGCACCGGGAGCCCGACGTGGGATTCGATTCTGGGTCTCCAGGATCGCGCCCTGGGCCAAAGGCAAGCGCTAAACCGCTGCGCCACCCAGGGATCCCTCCAGGAAGCTTTCTAAACATTCAGTTACCTAGGTTTATAGTTGCACAGTGATCAGTCAGCTGAAAGTTGTCTACCACATGGTCCAAAGACCCAGGTAGGGAGAAGTTCCCAAAAATTCTTTCCCAAATGATGCCTTTTGTGGTAGATATAACCTGAGAAAGAAGAGTCTGATACTGGCACATTAATAAAGTTCTACTCATTCATTAACTTTCAGTCTGGTTCATCATATTATATAACCAAAAGATCTCCCAAAGCAATGCCACTCATAAGGTTCCAAAAGTAGAGGTGCCTTGGCAAACAAAATTTTACCCCTCTGGGCATCTGAAACAATTGAGATAAGAAGTATTATTCTTCTTCTACTCTGAACCTCTCTCAAGTCACCAGTGTTATATTGGATTTCTCTCATTGCCTCACCTATTTATTTACTCCTGTTTACCCTCAGCTACTATTTCTCCTTTTCTTCATTTGTCATTTATTTCTACCCAAACTTTCCACCTCTGGAAGGGATATTTAGGTAAAGTAAATCCAATCACTTCACATAAAATATCATTTGCAAAAAAAAAAAAAAATATCATATTGCAGTTTTAATCCAAACTTTTGCTTTATCCCATCAACCATTTGACCCCCGTATCCTCCCAATCTAACTGTACATCTCGTTAGGACTTCATCAACAGGCTTTAAAATCACAGTGCATTGGGATCTCAAATCGAGAAGCCCCAGAAAATTCTCTTCTCCCTCAACCCCGCTAGCCATTTAACCCACATATGTGCACATGGCCTTGGGTCCCAGCTGAGGGCTGAGCAAGAAGATCCTGGCTCCTCTGTCAACTTCCATCTTGACTGAATGTCAGACCATTGCCCCCAGCAATTCCAAGTCAGGCTTTTCATTAACATCTTTACCTTCCAGAATTTCAAATTATTCCACACTGGGTTCAATAGAGATTTGTTTAAACGCCCTTTTATGTAGGTAAACAAGACGGGCTCCCATTGGTCTACCTGACCTCCAAGAGTGCTGCATTTAGACCTTTATTTCAACTCATCAATGTCTACTTTATTCCTCCCATTTCTTGAAAACCATTGAAAGATTTCCATCCCATTGTGTAGACTTTGTCTTTTGAATCATTCTAATTTTTTTTTAATTCTGTAAAAACACATAGAGGAAAATTAGGTAACACAACTGACAAGACATCTCAGACTGCTACTAATATTGTAGCAGCAATGCAACATGTGGTGTCCACGCAAAAGGGGCTCCTTCAATCACAGCTTTTACTATGCCTTGGGTAAGGGGCCTAGTCAGTGTAAGAATATCCTGATTATTCCAGCATGGCTTGTATTCAAAGCATATCAGCTGTATCATCAGGGGTGTCCCACTTGGCATTTATGGGGAGAGTTGCACAGTTCCCCTTCTCAGGGTAAATTTAGTTTGCAGTGGCTTTTATCCAGTCCACCAAGTTATCTGTCCTTTTGGGAAAAATCTGCTCCGTGTCTGGGTCATCCACAGCCATCTGTGATTGTTCAATAGTTAGCTGGGTCCTGTGTTAACGCAAACATGCTCTTTTATTCTGCAGCTTCCAAAACCAAAGATAACACCCCTAAGTTAGTTACTCACAACTTATTATAGGTTCTTCAGCAATGTGATAATACCAATACACAAAATGAGACAACTCCTTCACAGTCTACCCTCTGGTTTAACTGGTTTCTTAGTTTTGCCCTTCCCCTTCTTCCACCTGGACTATACCTTTTTGGTGACCAGACATCCTACAAGTGCTATCTCCAGCAAAGTTGTCCCTTTGGTAGCAGCTCTGAGGCTACTGTAGCTGAGACTGGCTGAAACTTGAGCTTGGCTCATAGTCAGGATCTGCTCCAACACTCTCCACCTTCATTTATAGCTTGGCTATTATAGTTAATGATAGCCAAGGGATTAGATATATAGCTTATTTCTTATCATTTTACATTTCCCTGTGTATCCAGTGAGCTAACTCTTTGAGATTTGGATTCATCTCTAAATTCCACTGGTAACTTTTACCTCTAGTAACTGACCCCAGCATAACTGCAGTTCCATACTATGGGTGACCAGGGAGCCATTCTGGAATCAAAGAGTCATCAACCCTAAGCTTCTCATCCTTTCTCTTTCCAAACCATATTTAAGTGAGTCACAAGCATCTAAGGAATCCCACTTCTGATGCCAACTGCAAATTTAAGGGATTCAGCCTTCAAGACCACTCATTTCTGACCTCAACTGCAAGTTCAGAGCTCCCAAGATTACCCTCAATCTTGATTAAAAAAAAAAAAAACTCTTCCGTTCATTGAATAAGGTTAAATTATTAATTACATACTACCTAAAAGATACCCAAACTTTGCAGGGGCTGACAGCCAGATCCATAGCCTCATTTAGTTTGTGCTACATCTATACGTAGCCACATGACCAACACTCTCATATACATAGACATTGCCCTGTATCACAAACCCTTGGGTCTACTTAAGTTATTGTACATAAAGTTCTAGTAAATTGCAATGGTCTGAGCATTGGGGGGAAAGAATCTGATTATAATTCTTGCTTTCCTGGAATTAGGCTTGAGTTTATTTGACAGGATAATGACATCACTGACATTATGTCACTTGGACAAGTCTATCTATGGAGAGAAATTTCCTGATGAGAACTTTGCTTAAGCCTTAACATATTTTCTATGGTAAATGCTTCAACCCAACACAAATAGCTCCCAACTTTTGTCTCCAGCTAAGACTAACTGGTTGGGTGGCAAGCATGTGGTCTTTGTCAGAATAAAAGAGCAATATTGTGAAAGCTGTGGGCACAGCAATAGCAAGGTTAGCAACGAGTTCACTACTGCTAACTATGGGCAGCTCTTATAAATTTGATGTGTTTTGTCTTAATTAACAAACCATTCTTTCTGTCCCAGAGAGAGCAACCCTATCCTCAATATCACCTTATACTCGACTCTCCTGGTGTTCTAATTTGCTATATTTAGTCCCTATTTCCTCCCCTCCAAGTCTAGCTGGACAGTAGGGTTAAATTTATGACTAAACCTAAAACCCAAACTAAAAACCATCTTAAAAGGGTTTTTCTGTGCTGTAGATTTTCCAACCATTTCATAGAGATGTTCATTTCAATCTTTCTTGGTGATTCCTACAGACAAAAGCCACGTTAAATGTATTACAACTAATAAATAATAATATGTCTTAGAAATCTCTAAAATAGTTTTATGACCTTCCAACCATATTCAACATTAACAAAAAATGAGTATTTTCTGACTCAAAGAAGTTTCCAAAATCAGATGAGGAAGTGTACAAATGATGTTTCTCATATTTCATATTTATATAAGATATGACCTTTGTTAAACTCAATTTTAAAACTTATCTCCTTTGCCTCTACAAAAGACATTCTTTGGTTGTCCCCCCAGCATCCACATTCTCCTCTTTTTCTTCCCTGATTTCCAAGTGATTCTGGGGAATTTCTGCCATCAGCTCCACAAGGAGAGTTTTTGGCCTGGGTTAAGCCAATCAGTTTATTTCATCTGTACAATCAGAATAAATCTTCAGACTTTTGCTGGCAATATTGGGAAAACAGTCTTCTGCTGGCCACAACCAAAGATGTATGAACCAAAGCCCCAGGAACTGCAGGCAGTTATCTTCATACTATGAGGAGAACCAGTCTCAAGGTAAAGCACACATTACAGAACACAGGAAAAAGTAAAAGAAAACTAGTACTTTCACAATTTTATTGGACAACTGGAACAAGCCTTAACTAAGGCTAATATTTATTCCTAGACATTGTAGTTAAATCAACTAAAATCTTCTTTACTGTGGAAGATTTTACCGCTTGAAATATGATCTGTATGTAAATCCACAGCAATAACATCACTTGGGAGGTTCCCAGAAATGCAGAACCAGGACCACCCTACGGATCTTCCTGAACCAGAATCTGCATTTGAACAAAATCTCCAGGTGATTCTACACATATTGATGTTTGAGAAGAACTCCTCAGTTTTTGAATCAGCTTCGCCTGTAATCCACATCTTGAATCAGACCACCATATCCTTATGCAATAGGCCACATAGATGTTATTATTCCACTTTAGAGGTAAAGAAACTGGGGTCAAGGAATTTCCATGCCAGCTAAAGCTCACATACATTTAAAAGAGGTAGGAGAAGCAGGAGCGTCCTGGTCCAAACACCACCGTAATTCCCTCCTCTGATGTGCTATAGGAACCTACCAAAGCTTCCAGGCAGGCTGCAGCCAGTATCTAGGGTTACCTGTTCAGCAACCTTGCATTAGTATTTATTTTAAGAGACCATAGGTTTTAAAGACATCCTTCCTCCCTGTGTTTGTAATCATGGAAAAACTCCTTAATCTAGGTAATTTATTTAATGAGTAGCTCCAAATATTGGTTCCCAACTACCAGTTGTTTCATACAAAAATTAGAGGCTAGTTTAATTGCACTTAACCAAGTAAGCCCTGTGAACAATTTTCTCTCATTTCTCACTGAGGCATACCCCCTTGACACAGTTCTCTTTTTATTCATAAAAGCAAGGAATGGCCATGGCATTCAAAAATTTTTATGCTCCTTGATGTTTTCTAAAATCCAGCCAATAAGGAAATATTACTACGTAAAACAGAATTATTTCAGGAAAAGCTTTCCCATCAAAATTTTCCAGCTGGTAGGCTAAAATGGGAGAAGACATTTAAAGACATACCTGGTAATTTGCTATGGATCCTAAATATAGTTAATGTGCACAATAATCTCTCAACAAATGTTTGTTGCATACATAACTTTCATTTTCAAGTTACTTTTGAAGTAGAGTCTGTCTTACTTCCTTTGTTCCTTTTAATCTCATTGACTTATACCTTTGCAACAATCCTGATAGGCATTGCTATTTCCATTCTGGAGATGTTGAAACTAAACCTCAGAAAGATTAAAAACACTATTTATTGTATTTATTTGTGATAGAAGTGGGATTCAAATCCCTATCCTAGGACTATAATTCTAGGTCCTTCTACTGCCTTCTGCTGAATCCTTCTTCTAGAAAATCATTCCAATGGGCCTTATACTCCAATTGCTGCTTGTAAATAGAGCCCCTAGATCATCCTTGAGTGCACACATACCCCCAACCATTTCATGAAAGCTGCTCTAGATGCCAAATGAAAGCATCTCAAACCTTGACTTACTATTTGGAATAATTTGCATTACAATGGGTAAGTGATTGTAAACCAAATAACCTTCCATCATTTCCATCTCTCAAAACCTATACCGTAAGATTGTTTCTTATAGGCTAGGGAGATATCCTGACCCTCAAGCATCTCACTGAGATGCAAACACGGATGTTTCTTCCAGCTTTGGACAGTATCTATTGTTAGACTTCAGGTTCTACTCTGATGAGGGCAAGGTAATGTGGATAGAGGCCCTGGCAACCCTGAACCCTTCACTTCTTGCTTTTGTGCTCAGTCAAAGCCACAAGCTACCCAGAGAGTGGCCCAGATGCAGGCCATCAGGTGTGGTGATGGAAGATAGAGCATAGGTAAAACTTGTCTACTGGTAAGTTACACACCAATGCACTTCCCAGAGAATATATCCCTATTGTCTTTGACAACTTTCTGCTAATGTTATGGTAGATAGACTCATGGGACAAGAAGCTGGACAACATTATGACTATTACACCCCTCATCCTACCTAGAAACAGATGTGTTCTTAATATGCTTTTCCCTTGTGAGTCCCACATCATTTGCAAATATGTGTGCAAAGTGGTGTCTTAAAGTGTGACCCCATCTCCCCAACACTCATCATACTAGTGAAATTAAACATGATCTTAGGAAGGATAAGGACATGATTGAGAAAACACAGAAGTTGACTCCCATCTCATTGCCAAAGGCTTTAGCCACAGCTGAGGACATCAGTTTTATAAACTAATGTACCTGGAATGCTCAGCTCTAGCACAGAGGGCCCTCAAGACAGTGTTTGATGGAGATAGTAGAATAGCTCTCTGCCCATTGCCTGTCAAGAAGAGGAAGAGAAAGTGCTTGCTGTTTCAGGAAGAGAGAATAAATAAAATGGACAATCCTGTAGTTAACTCATTAAAGAAAATAAAAGATATTATGACAGATGAAATCAAGAGTGAGATAGGGGGATACAGAAGAAGTCACTGATAAAGAATATTTGTTGAAATAGCTGACTTTCAAGTAAATACAAACTCAAAATTCCAGAAAAAACTAAAAAGCAGAAAACTAAATAGACAAATAACCAGAGAAGAAACGGCAGAGGAGGGGGGCAGGTTTTAGGGGGGTAAAAGAGTGATGTTGTCAACAAACTATCTCCAGGAAGGCTATCAGACCCATAACATGTTCCCACCAGCTATGCACACACCACCAAAAAACAGATAATTCCTAGGTTTAGATAAAATATTCCATGGCATTAAAAAAAAAGCTTCCCAAATCATTTCACAGAGCTAGACTAATTCTCATATGGAAACTCCAAAATAAATAACAAAAGAACAAACATACAGACTTAGCTCTTGAAGAAGTGAACAGATAAAGATCGTTACTGCTGTGCCTCAACAACTGCCACAGTGTTCTCCCCTCCTGCACTACTTGCCCCTCAAGACCAAGGAAGATCAGTACTTGTTCCTTGCTTTACCCCCCTCCCTGCCCAGGGGTTCTGGAGTTCAACAGGTCAGTGACGGAACCCAGATTTTCAACTCATTTTCTGGGTCTTAGCACTACTCACACAAAATAGCATAAGGATATCAACCCATTTGTCAATATTCATACCGCAAAAATCTACATAAGTGCAGCTTATGAGACATTAGAGAATTCTCTGAAGAAAAACTCAAGAAAAAGGGGACACTTGCCAAGAAATAATACTTAATTTATGACTGGGAGAATATGTAATTATTCTTGGCACACACCATGATTGAGAGAAACTGCCACTTCCCTGCACCCAACAAAGACCTTTCTGGGTGCTTCAGGAATTATCCCTGCTTTGATCTCTGGGACCAACAAAAACATCTTCCTGAAGTTACATTTTCAAGTTTTCTGTACATGCTACACTTCCTAAGAGCCAGGCAGTCTTTGGGGGTTTTTCTTTGAAGATTTATTTATTTGTGAGAGAGAGAGAGAGCACACTTGCAAGCACTGAGTGGGAGGAGGGGCAGAGGGAGAGGGAGAGAGAATCTAAAGCAGATTCCACGCTGAGCACAGAGCCTGAGGCCCAGGGCTCCACCTCATGACTGAAATCATGACCTGAGCCAAAATCAAGAGTCAGAAGTTTAACCTCCTGAGCCATCCAAGAACCCCCAGCCTTTTTTCCTTAAAACAATCACACAAAAGTATTTGAGTATCTTTTCCTGTTTTTAAGCAGTAGAGTGACAAGCTACTTCTCAGATGACCAAGCAGTCTTCTTATAAGGCCATGCGTTCAGTTACTCATCCTTTTTCTTCCCCATGGTGTTTATCATCAGTTCACGAATGAAGGGTTCCAGAATGTGGGATGGGAGGAGAAAGAAGACCCATGACCAAAGGTGTGTGGACACTGATGTGACCACTTATGACCACATCTCCCTCTCAGCTTTCCACAGCTCACCAATTTTTAAAAGGACAAATGTTGAACTCATTTTCTAGGCAGTGTCCAGAGTTCTGCACAATAAGACCCCAGGTTACCTTTCTGATCTCATCCGTCCTAATTCTTGCTACATCCCAGCCTCACCAGACACCTCGAAGGCTGCCAAGCTCATCAGAAACTCTCTCATACTCCCTCTGGCTGGAATGACTGATAAACTTCTCCCTCCTGCCACGCTCCTACCCACTATCCCAGATCAAATGTCAATCTCTTTTGAAATCTTCCACCAAGCCAGAAAACACAGAACACATAATACTCTTGTGTTCTCAGGCAGGCATCCAAGATGGAATTGTATTATAATTATTTGAATATGACTTTGCTCCCCCTAAAAAATTATAAGCTTGGTGAAGACAGGGACTGTATCATCATTGCATATTTGTGTGTGTTCCCCAGTGGGCAGCTCAGTACCTCACATGGTCCAGAGACTCATTATATTTTTGATGAATGGCTCTGTTGAGTGTCCACTTGAGGCCCACTGCCTGACACAAACCGGTTGTAATTTGTTGTAATTTGATTACATAGAGTGATCAGAAGAATTGACAATAGCATCTTATAACAATGGGAAAATGGTCCCCATCAAGAGACAAATTGAGGGCACTGGTTTCTCAGACAGGCATAGGGAAGTGATAACCAAATCAAATGAAAAATGCCCAGGAAATGTAGGCCTAGCTCTCCTTGAAAACATTTTCTCTGTCCTTACTCTCTGATTCATCAGGCAACTTTGTTTCCTAAGTAAATTTTCCTTCAGGGAAAATGGTGGGTAGTATGAGTCAATCTTTTTTATTACCAATTCCTGTGTAACAAGCTATCCCAAGACATAGGGACTTAAAAATAGCTCTTTGTTTCTTGCTTACAATTCTACAGGTCAAGAATTCAGATAAAAGTAAGCTGAGTAGTTCTTCCAGTCCATGTAGTATTGGCTGGGTTTAGTTGTTCAGTGGCATTAGTGGGCAGCCCAACTGGGCTAGTTCTGGAAGCCTCCATATACATTTTTGGCACTGCAGTGCCACATGACTAGCTTGGGCTTCCTGGCAGCATGCTTGTCTTAGCATATTCAAGCTTCTTAGATCTATGCTGGCTTCCAAGAAAGTGTGTCTCAGGCAGTGGAAATGGAAGCTGCAGAACTATTGGGCCCCCCTCAGAAGTACAGAGTCAGTCACTCCTGCCACATTCAATTGGTCAAAACTGGTCAGAGGGCCATCTTGGATTCCAGAAAAGAAATAGTCTCCATCTTCCAATGGGATAGAAAGCAAGGAATTTGTACTCATTTTTAATACACCACCTCTCTTCTTTCTGGGGCCTAACCAACTTTGAATAAACCAAATGTCAAAAAAAAACAAACAAACAAACAAATGTCAAAGTTCTAGGCCTACTGGAATGGGAGCATACACAATCAGATCATTCATTTGTCTGAATAAATTCCTAATCATTATAACACATAATAGGTATGTTTTACTTGACACTTAGTATACATTTCTGAAACATGTCTATAATATTTTGGAAAATGAATCACATTTTAAAATGCATCAAAGGAGTTGACTAATCAAAAGAAATCTATTCTTTTACAAGGATTTCTTTGTTTGCTTGTTTCCTAGACAGTTCCAACTCTCTTTATCTTCATTCATTTCAATAAAGACTATTCCATGAATATTATAAGGAAGATATTCATAAATATATTATTAACTAAAACCTTATTTTATAAATTATAAGCATTTTTACATAAATAAGTTCACAAAGAAGAAAGAGCTAGTGTCAGGATTGCCATAGGTTTACTAACATTTTTACTAAAACACTATCAGTTTGGAATTTTTACAATTGCTGCTGGAAAAATATGATAAATTAGTGACTTATAAGTGGCCAAAACATCTTCTTTTTTTTTTTTTTAATTTATTTATGATAGTCACAGAGAGAGAGAGAGAGGCAGAGACACAGGCAGAGGGAGAAGCAGGCTCCATGCACCGGGAGCCCGACGTGGGATTCGATCCCGGGTCTCCAGGATCGCGCCCTGGGCCAAAGGCAGGCGCCAAACCGCTGCGCCACCCAGGGATCCCCAAAACATCTTCTGAATCAAAGCCTGAAGTATTTGTTCAGCAGAATCTTGGGTGGTGGTTTTGATAGAGGTTACTTTGGGAATGATGGATAAGAATGGTCATTTAATCTTTACTTTCTGGCTACATTTACAGTTAAATGCCCAATCTGAAACTGCTAAGGCTTGAGAGCTGTAGAACACATAGTTAATTAACCTAGATTATATGAAAAAAAGCTAGAGTTTCCAGGTCAATTTTAATTTTCTCAAAAGAACCAACACAATTTTTCCGCAGTAAGAGGGAGACCTATATGTCTCAATAAATTTTTGTAGAGTGAATTAGTGAAGGAGTACATAAGTAAATGCATCACTTGCCCTTTTCCTCAATGTGTTCTCACGACACCTATAAACACACTGGAAAGCCCATTTAAATACACAGGGGAGTGGCAGCATGAATGGGAAAAAGGGAACAGATTTCAAAAAATATTCTAGGGGTTCAAATCAAGATGTGGTGATCCAATGGTCTCACTCACATGTGGAATATAAGAAATAGTGAAAGGGACCATTAGGGAAAGAAGGGAAACTGAATGGGCAAAAATCAGAGAGGAAGACAAACCATGAGAGACTCCTAACCCTGGGAAACAAAGGGTTGCAGAAGGAGAGGTATAGGTAAGGAGATGGGGTAACTGAGTGACAGGCATTAAGAAGGGCGCATGATGTAATGAGTACTGAGTGTTATACTATATGTTGGCAAATTGAATTTAAATAAATAAATAAATAAATAAATAAATAAATAAATAAATAAATATGTGGTGATCCAATTAAATGTGACAAGGAAGGAAGAGGAAAGAAGTTCACAAGTTTCAAGCTTGGGTGACGAGGTCAATGGTGCTGATGCCATTGACACCAGCTAAGAATAATAGTGAAGCTTCCAGTGCCAGATAGAAAGGAAAATAGCCCACTGGGAAAGTCTAATACTTGTAGACATCAGGAAAGATGTCCCCCAGGCCATTGGTATATTCAGTCCTGCTGCTTGGAGGAGAAGTCAGAGTTTGAAGATGTAGATTTCAAAATTGTTACCTTATGTGGTAGTGATGCCATGAAACTGTATGTAATTATCTACAGAGTATGGAGGGAGAGAGCAGGGCAGGGACAAACTCCAGGGAAACACCGGCCCTTACTTGGAAGGAAGGAAGGCTCTTTGACGACAGGGAAAGAATAATCAGCAATATACAAGATATGTGCAAAGTGATATACTGAAGGATCCAAAGGATAGGTCTTCAAAAGGAGGAAAAAACCAGGCCAATATACCGATTAAACCCACCTGTGAAATGAGACTAAGAAGCACCTTGCAGTGTGATATAGACTAAGAAAACTCATGGTCCAAGCAGTTAGAAAGATCTAGATACATATCTTGTGATCTGCCAGTTAATTAGCTCTATGACCTGGGGAAAGTCCTTAGTTTTTCTGTGCCTCAGAGCTCTCATCTGAAAACAGATAATAGTAATTAAGTCCATTCTAACCACCTCATAGGATTATTGGAGTTCAATGAGAAAATGAACATATGAATGTCAGCCCATTGTGAAGTAAAAAGCACATATTGATATAAAGTTATTTTTTAATTTTGGTCAGATTAGTGATTGTTAATAAATGCTTGAAAGTAACAGTATATGGGAAGAGTATAAATAACTCTGCTTTGATGAAGCTAAAGAGGTAAAGAGGTTCTTGAATCACTGAAGTGTTATTTTTTCTCAAGAACTTATAAGTCCCGGATCCCTGGGTGGCACAGCGGTTTAGCGCCTGCCTTTGGCCCAGGGTGCGATCCTGGAGACCCGGGATCGAATCCCACGTCGGGCTCCCGGTGCATGGAGCCTGCTTCTCCCTCTGCCTGTGTCTCTGCCTCTCTCTCTCTGTGTGACTATCATAATTAATTAATTAATTAATTAATTAAAAAAAGAAAAGAAAAAGAAAATAAGAACTTATAAGTCCTTCCCTATATGGGGCAAGGAATGCCACTCTCACAGCAACAGCGCTGAGCTGGGATTCAGGGTCCTTATCCCAGGCCTTACCCACCATCTATGTCTTTCTCCTTTGGCAATGTGCCACAATCAATTATGATTATTTGATACAGGTTGGCCCCGCTTCTAGACTGTGAGATCCTTACAGACAGACCATGCCTTGTCCATTGCCTTTCTGTTTTTATTATAGTAAGTACCAAGCACAAATGCTTGAAACATAGAAGGGGCTCCATAAATATTCACTGAAATAAAGAATAAGTGGGCAATGACTTGAGACCATTACTTAATTTTAACATCATTATAAGAGAAAAAAATTAGATAATAAGTTTTCTCTAAAACATTTTTTTATTTTCTCTAAATCTTTAGAGCATTAATATTTTCTTCAGCCACACTAAGCAATACCAAGAAAAGCTTGACATGTTATCTGGAATAGAAAAATAATTATAAGTATATATAGAGATGAAAGGTTACAAGTACTCATAATCATTCAGTCTTAATGAGATCACACTCTTTCAAAGATGGCATTCAATAATGTGATTTCAAGCATCTGTCATCATAGAGTACTTGCCTCATGAACAACCAAAACTGATAACAGGTTGAACAGCATGAAGTTCCAGTCTAGCAAAGACACTTGCACTTATGTCTCCCGCTATTTTACTCATTGCCAGCATGTGTCAACATTGCTCATTCCACTATCAAGTGAAAGATACTTGTTGGGTTTTGCTCCAGAAAAGAAAATGCTAGGAACTTAAAACAGGAGTGATCAGAGTAAAGATACCTCTGGCAGCTCGGGATGGTACGTCTTTGACCTGGAGCAGCTGCAGCCTGTGCCTGACAATGGAGCTGCTGGAGGCGGTGTTGAAAGTCACAGTAAAGCAAGTATATCCATTGTTTTGTTCAATTGGTTGAGCAGCAGAAGCTACAATTATTATTCATAGGGGCTTGCAAAATATAATTGCATTCCTTGATTTCTATGAGCCTATATGCATTGCATAGAAGTTCACCTTTGAGGTGTTTTTCCCCAGTACTATCTATACCCTTGGAATCTTGACAGTAAGTGGCCCAAACTCAAGTCAAATGTCATGTAACATCAGGGAGTAATAAGTATGACTTCCAAGTAAGCAGTCATGCGTGGTTTGGTGGCCAAAGCCTGGTGTTCCTCCCTTTATTTTTTTAAAATCCTATTCTCATGAGTTAGACATAAGACATGCCCCTAGACATCAAGAAACATTCCTCCTCTGAGAGGCATCTGGAATGCTAGAAAGTTCACATTTCTGTGCATCCATTTCACAAAGATTGTGATAGACTCAACCAGTGTTCTCTGCAGGTTGTGGCAATTCTCCATCAATTTCCTCTGGCAGCAGACTGACTGAGAGTCTTACTGGTGTCTCAGATGTGTTTTCAACCCTCAGTCCAAAGTAATTTCCTGCATTTCACATCTTGGATTGATCTTGTTAATAATCAACACTTGGTTATTGTCATCCTTGTTCCAGTGATATCATTCAAGTGCCAATAGTGTCATTTTCAACTCTCCAGTTCTGAGAGATCTGGAGAGAAAAACAGCCCCACAGACAAATTTAGTGATTCACTTAAAGTATTGTGTTTTCCTAAAACAATTCAGTGTCACAAACAAAGAAAAAACAGAACAACTAGATAATGCATGAACTTTATTAGTGCCACGGAAATAATCATAATCATACAGAGAAACACAATTCCATGGAGCTGCCTTAAACTGAAGAGAAAATCGCAGAAGGGGTACAAGATCGGCCTAGTTTCTGTTGCTGCTTATAACAAACTGAGCAGACCTGCCTGGAAAGGCTTCCAACCTACCACCTATATATGCTTCTCATGTAAAAGATTTTAATGTAAGATTCTTCATCATCAAGCCCAAGACACACAAAGGAAAAGGACACTCTTCAATAATGTTGCTACTGAATCACGAATGGGGCTTCAAAATGACATCGTCTTAGGTGCTTAATCAATGAAACTTCCTAACTCAGTGCACATCATAGAGGTAAAAGCTTCATCTCTTAGTGTGGCAGTCAGATCTTTGGGTTTGTTATGACTTGTAATTTCTTTTATTATCCAACAGATTTCAGGTTGCATTGTATCAGAACACAGAACATCAAAGGCTGGCGGAGCCCAAGTCCCAGATGGGGAGGGACCAGCAGGAAGGCCAAGCTTGCTCTTACAACCTTTTCCCAAAAGGTGAAGGTGAAGGTGAAGGATAGTATTACTGAGCTGAATGTAGTGGAGCATTTCTAGTGCCCCCCGGGAGCAGGTGACCACTGCTGGGATAGGGGGAAGCCCAGGGAGAAGGTCCCTCTGGGTTGTAGATCCACAGCCCCTGCTCGGTTCCTCTCCATCTACCTCTACCTTCTCTCTGACCACCACCCCCCACCCACACACACACCCCTTATGCACTTGCTGGAGGGTAGAGTTCATGCACACTGGATCCTCTGACAGACTACATTTCCCAAGCTAAAAAATCAATTCCTCTTGTTCTTATAATGGGATAGACTATTTGAAATTGAAATAGACTTGGTAAATCTGGGAATAAATTCATCCTAAAACTTACAGTCATTTTCTGTGAACTGCTTGTCATTTGTGACCAATATGCCTATAATTCAGTATATCACTGATTAACCTTTCCTAAATTTTATCTTGTTACAGTAGCAAACTCTATTCATATATATTCAGACATTATCATTTGTTCTCCCTTACAAGGCTGTCAATGTTAAAGTAAAGTAAAGAAGACATTATCTGTTAAGTATGTTATAAAGTACACACCTACATTACAAAGTATAGCCTAAGTCTGTCCAGAAAACCCTACATACTTATTTAAGATCATTAGTCATAAAATTCACACGTGAGGGATCCCTGGGTGGTGCAGCGGTTTGGCGCCTGCCTTTGGCCCAGGGCGTGATCCTGGAGACCTGGGATCGAATCCCACGTCGGGCTCCCGGTGCATGGAGCCTGCTTCTCCCTCTGCCTGTGTCTCTGCCTCTCTCTCTCTCTCTGTGACTACCATAAATTAAAAAAAATAAAAAAAAAAAAGAAAAATTCACACATGATTCCACCTTTATGGCAGATGGTATACACTCGTAGCTTGGTTCAAATGACATTTGGATGAATATTTTTAAATAGGATGTGATAATTCAAAATACACCATCAGAAACAATTTGTCGATTGTAATGATTGGTTTGCTTAAACAGACTTCTCAATATATCTCATTCCTTGTTTTGTAAAGTAAGATTCCAATGTCTGAGTTTCGCAAATGTCTATCTTACAAACAAAGAATATTTCACTCATAATGTCCAAGGTTTGATCGATACTTTAGCCCAAAAGTTCTCATAAACTTTTATCTTTTCGTAAACACTAATTTTTCCCATGACAGAAAGATCTAAGGATTAGAGCATGGCATGTCAGGACCAATTGGGAGCTTAAAGACTGTGTCATCCACTCTCCTCATTTTACTTAATTGCATTATTGGAACTGTTTTCTGATTGTGTTGATTATTCAAAGCCAACACTCTTATTATGCACTCTTATTATTGTTCCAAACAGTAGTTGTATCAGTGGAGATGCCTTCAGTTGCAAGTAACAGAAAATCCAGTGAAAAGCGGCTTAAAACCACAAGAAAAATGTGATACCTTATGTGGCAAGAAGTCTGAAGGTGGTCAGTTCCCAGGAGCAAGTGCTCTGCATCTTTCCACTCTGCTGTGCTCAGCAGGTTAACAAAGCCCTCCTTTATATTTGCAAGTTGGCTGTAGCAATTCCAGATGGTACATGCAGACATGACATCCAGCAAAGAAGAAGGCGTTCCTCTCATGCTTCTCTTTATGTATTTCAAGGGAGACATTTCCCAAAGGCTTCTTATACACTACCCACAATTGTCTTACAGTAATCACATTTGTCTCTGGGGCTGGAGAGGGGTCTTTGGAATGCCTGTAAACCCAATTGCTAAACAAATGCAGTGCTCTTCTAGGAAGGAAGAAAAGGGGTCCATTTGGGATAAGTAATCAATAGTTTCTGCCACAGGGGTCTTCCAAGATAGTTGGTCTTGCTCTACTCACCATGATATTGGTATGAATTTGTCCATTTATACCTATTCAACCCCCTTAAAATACCTCTACAACTTGCTAATGCTGCAAGATTTCTAGGAAGTCTAACCAAAGTTTTCAACATACTTCCACTTTCTATCCTGAGCCATTTTTCTCCTAGGGATTCTGAAGAATAACGAGGTACAAAATCATATATTATTTGTAGGCCTGCCTGGGGATTGCACCTCTACAATCGTACAATGCTGGGAAAAAAATCTACCTGATTTTGACTCTTCAGCAAGGAAACCACATATATGCACTGTTACAAACAAAATTCAACTAAGAAATCTTTAAAGATCTTAGTGTCTTTACTCAACAATTCATGAATCAGGTAGCATCCAGCCCAGCAGATAGAAAAGTGTTCCAAGGTGCTATCAGAATGAAAGACTTTTATAGGCAGAAGAAAACAGGAATTAGAAAGTTATACTAGGCAGGAAAAAAAGAGAGAGAGAGATTGGTTATTGCAAGGCTACTTTTCTTTGGGAGATGTCTGGAGTATTACCAGGCAGATTACCTCACCAGCACTGATCAGGCAATTCCTGAGTGACAGGTTTGAGATTCCATTTCTGAGAGTACAGAAACTGTAATTAAATTAAGTCCTGGTTTGATGGCATGGGGTTTAGCATAAGTGACTCCATTTTGGGCCTGCTGTCTCGTTTTTAACAGCACCCACATACCGCCCATTCAGAAACAATAGAGCAGTCACTCCAACCAAACTTTTCTGGCCACAGTTTTTTTGTTTTTTGTTTTTTTCAGAATGGGCATACTCATAAAGTTAGGAAGATGACTTTCTTGCTCTTCACATCATTTCTGTGCTCACAGATTCCCACCAAAGTGGTGCCCCTGATTCAGGTGTGTCTTCCTCCCTCTATATCTGACTTGTGTCACTGAGCCCCTTGGGTCAACAATTCTTCTCCTGAATAAGATGTGAGTCTGCTCTAGGATTTTCAGCTACTTGTTTTTCTGTAATCTTGATCATAGGTAGAAATGTAGGATTTGGCTGGTGCGACCATTATTGATAGCCACGTGGTCATCAAAGGAAAAAATCCAATAGCATGGAGTGTGGTCACAATCTATCATTTATAAACCCTGTCACCATGTTAATCGCCTTCAGAAATCCATTACTGTCCTCACCAGCAACATCCGCTGGTGAGAGAGAGGTCAGAGCTCTCTCCAGCTGCTGAGAGAGTGGAACGTGCTAAAGCCGCAGGGTCAGGAGGTGCTCCCAGGTGCAAGGGCTTGAACTTCATTAGCCCTTTCCCTGTGGCTAGTTACACATGTGTGTGTGCCAGGACTGCATAAGCCTCAGGAAATTTCCATCTAAACCTAAACTGAGAGCCTCACAAAAAAGAATGGTGATGACCAGTACAATGAGATTACACAGAGAGCCACATTCTGGAGGAGCCATTCCAAACAGACTATCTGTACCCAGTTTCTTTCATGTGGACCCCATACATTGGAGCCCTATCAAATGTACAGAACGTGATGGTGGCTCTACTGGCAGGCATCTGCCTCTTCAAAGCTTCTTTTCTATTTTCCTATTAATCTCAGCCACAGCTACACTAGAGGGCACTTGAACACCACATTCATTGCAGACCGAGTCATTGGCACAGGTACTATTGGTACTTGGGGGGGGGGGGTGGGTACAAGGGTGGGGAAGCACAAGAGGGGGGATGGGAGGGATATATTTATTTTAACATGTCTTCAATAAACCCATCAGTATTTGAGGAAGCTTCCGAGTCAGACTTTGGGGACAAAAGCCTTAATTATACAATATAATTGTTGTTAATGGAACGTGTACATTTCAACCCAGCAAGACTGGTGGTGTTTAATGCCAGCATGACATATTTCCCAAATCGTTCACTTTATTTGTATAAATAGGAAAGAAGCAAAAATTGCATCAGCTCTCTGCATAATGAAGAGGGAGGGAATGTGCAGCCTGTACTACGATGGCCAGATGCTCTTTTATCTCTTTGCAAATCAACATGCAGAGCTGGTGGTCCTCAAATAGAAAGCATTTTTCCTAAGGGATGGCAGCACTGTACGTTTAGAATGATAACATTCTATAAATAAATAAAAAAGATTATTAAGAACGCTCTGTAAATCTCCTAGTCAAACACCCCTTCAAGCAACCATCATCAGTAATTCAGTTTCGTCCCTTAATCCCACTGTATACAAATACACAGCATAAATACAGTATTTAACAAGCACCAGAGAAAAAGCAGCACTCTTGCATAAAGACTCATTTAGGAAGAACGAATATCCCTTGCCTCGAGTCTTGTTGGCCTCCCCCAGATTTCAGTTCTTCATTTGATTCTCCTGCCTGAACAAGATGTCCACCTCACATGAATGAATCCCAGGCATAACCATCTATTTAATAAAACCTAAACATATTAACTTGGTTCCCACATTCTTTTTGTTCCACTTCAACGAATCCACAGGGTATCCATTAGGAACCACATCACAAATGCAAACACCCACAGGCTTCCGTAAGCCACGACACTCCACTAGGGTTTCAACCAGGTCAGAGGTGGAGAAGAGAACAGATCTGACGTGGAATTCATGGGGATCTCACAGGATCTGAGATCGAGTGCTGGTGGCTTGCTTTCCCCATGACTGCCTACTTCTCTCTGCTTGTTTTTTGTCTTTGTGTGTTTTCTCTGGGTCTCTTGTTATGTCTCCCTGAGTCTCTATCTCTGTCCCTCTCTTCATAACCCTCCTCAATTTCCTTCTTCTTTGGTTTTCTCTGTTCAGATCTAGGATCTTGGTCAACATGAGGACTGGGGTAACAGGGAGGGTAACACACTCTGATGGTGAATACAGCCTAACCATGAAGTCCTGGTTTTCTTGTTGGCTTCCCATGAATCGTGACAGCAGCAACCACATGGCAGGAGGCTGCAACCAGGCCAGTGCCCCTCAGCCCAGTTACTGCCCAAATACAAGCACTTCTAGTATCTAGTTAAATGAATATGCAGCTTTTTTTCCTTTCTCCCTCAGCCTGAATTATAGAAATAATATTGCCCATGTGCCACCAGAAGGCTCTGCCAATTAAAGATCTTCTCAGTGAGGGGCTGTTTCTCAGGCTATCCATGGCAGCATTCCAACACCCCCAAATTGTACTTCTCTCCATGCTGATTGGTGTCTGAAACAACAGGACTGGCCCCTGAATTCATTTCCATCAGGGACACCCACCACCAGCAAACACCCTCAATCGACTTTTCCCTTCTCCTTTAAGACCTTCAGTTTAGTCTCTACCATGCTGGGAGTTTCCAGGCATTCCCACCCCCCTCTGCCAGGCCCAGAGATATGGCAGTTTCCAGTTGAGGACCAGCCTGAGGGCAACTCCAGGGACAGTCTAAGGCTCCAAGTTCCCACCCTGAAGCCAAAGCCAAGGCCAACTCAACACCTTAGATCTTCAGCTCATAGGTAATAAAGCCAAAGTGGTTTCATGTGTGATTCATTCAGCAATTGTGATCTAATACTTGACTTTTCAACTATTGGTTAGCAAAAGTTAACTTAGAGAAGTGTCTGATTCTTAGTTTTTCTATGCTCTTTATTACATTCAGATTTTAAATCAAGTAGGGTAGAAAGATCTAGGAGCTGCATTAGTTTGCTAAAGATACCCTAAGAAAATAACACTGACTTGGTGGCTTAAACAACAGATATTTATTCCCTCACAGTTCTGGAGGCCAGAAGCCCAAGGTCAAGGTGTCAGCAGGTTTCATTCTCCTGAGGCATCTCTCCTTGGCTTGCAGATGGCTGCCCTCTCACTGTGTGCATGCACCTCTTGTGTCTTTGTTTATCCAAATTCCCTCTTCTTAGGACACTGGTCAGATCAAACCAGGGCCCACCCAAATGACCTTATTTAATCTTAATTACCTCTTTTCTAGGTCCTACCTCCAAAGACAGTGTATTCGGAGATGGGAAGTGTACTAGATAGATATGTACTAGAATATTCGAGTGCATTCTACAGTACTAGAAGTTACAGCTCCGACACATGAAATTGGAGCGAGATATAATTCTCCCCTTATGTTTCATATGTTTCAGGTAGCAACCAAAGGCTTACCAAGCTTTGCCTAGAAAGAAATAAATGTGCATCTAACCCCTGTTTTTTTAATTCTCTGTTGATGCATTATATTTTTCACAACGTACCAATGACGTTGGTATGTTAATGAATATTGTGGAGATTAAAAAAAGAAAAAAATTGCAGGTGCAAATCAATTCCTAATAAGCCTCTTAAGAGTCTTTGAAATTCAGCCACTCAAAGTAAAGTTTCCTCCTCTGGTTTAAAACAAAACAAACAAAAGAAAATAGAGTGGGTTTTATTTCTAAGGTTTTTTTGGGTGGAGTAGATTTTTATTATGATTGCTTTGTTCTTACACTGTTTTCTGCATGGCACTTTCTTGATTGTTAAATCTTGACTGTTTTTTGTTTTATATTCATTGCATTCTTATAACGAGCAGTGCTCCTGTCCAGGTCTCTACAGGATACCTGTACAGTGTGGTATATAGAAATAAGTACCAGTCTTCTGTTTCACTGGTAGCAGTCTGCTCACAAGTCAAGGAAGTCAGATAAGAAGAAAAAGCATATGTAATGCTTTCTTGTTTGACAACCTTCCCATGAAACATAACCTCAGGTTTGTTTCTTTGTTTATTTCTCCCTTTAATAAATGTGATGGGAAGTTTGGAGCATGAACATTATGAATACATAGGAAAATTACTGCCCCAGACGTTAATTAATTACACAAAAGCCATCCTAGGAGTCTGTCTCCCATGCTCGTATCCCTGATATTCCAGCAGCTGCTCACAGGGAGACAATTCCCAGAGGTGTCTCTGGCCCTGGCCACATTCAAGCCAGGCACAGTGAAGGATTCCAGAGACCAACAGACCCAAAGGCCAGGCAGGCTGCCACCTGGCAGGGCTGCTCCCTGTGGGGGCCCTCTGAGACACAAATAAGTTTTTGTTTACTATAAACCAGACATGAACTACAATCTCTGGTGCCCTCTGTGCCTAAAATCTGCTATTTGTGATCTAAAATTAGGTAAACAGAAGGGTATTTTGGTCAAATATTGTAAGTAAAGTACACATACTTGTCTCTTCTCCCACCCAAAATCTGGACAAAATGACAATGAAAGAATTAAAAAGATGTAAACCTACAAGTCAATGAGAAATGGAGAGGGAAGAGCAGTGAATGAGAACTGTCAACATACTTTGTGGGGAATACAAAGTAATGGAGAAATGGCAATTAGCTCAGCAGAGTGGAAGAAGCTATAAGCTAGCAAGGACCAGGTACGCTCACCAAACTTGGAGACGTTGGGCACATGGACTCTGCGGTTTCCTCCATAATTGGGGGTAAGGCATGGGCCTGGAAAAGAGATGCTAACTGAAAGTCTGCATGTGCAGTATGTCTATGTCTCTTCCCCCACCAAGCACCAGCCCTGCTCACTTGCCCCACCATCCCATTTCTGTTCCATCCCTTACAGGAAGACAAGAATATATTTTTTAGAGAACTGGAACCAGAGAATATCCAGACTCAGGTAACAACAGGCAGAGCAGATGGGGAGCCAGGTGCTAGGCTGAAGGCAAAAGTCTGTTTTCCAAGTACTCCTCATGCCTTTGCTCATGGAACATGCATATCTGGATGTATACATTCCAAACAGAAACATAAAGGAAAATTCTCCAAAGAAACTCACTGGTCCTGGAGAAAATCTCCACAGAGACTCCATCTGAACTGTTCTTCATCAACTAAGCCAGCTCACCTCCTAACAATACAATACAGGGGATAAGCCACCCCCTGCATGCAAAGTTTCCTATTGGCTTCTTATTACAACAGTTCTTAACCAGAAATGAATATTCAAAGATCATCAGACATTTGAAGAAGTTCTCAAATATGCAAAAAGAGAACTAAACAAAGAAACATATTTTTAAGGGGCTAAGAAGACATAGAAGCAGGAGAGGGAACAAAGGTAAAACCAACAGAAAAAAACCTAAAATCATTATCATCAGAGAGTTTTGAGAAAATATCTCCTTCATAAAACAAGACAGGATATAACAAAAAGGACCATCAGAGTGCAAAAGAAGAATTTGAAGAATTAAAGATATAATAATCAAAATAGAAAATATTCAGTAGAACACTTGGAAGATAAGATTGAGTAACTCTCCTCAGAAAGTAAAAAACAAAGGACTAGGAGGAGAAAGGAAAATTAGAGGACCAATCTAATGTGTCCAATATCTGGAATTCCAGAATGAGAAAATTGAAAAAATAAAGGGGTGGAAATGGTCAAATAATTGTTTTAATTTCTCAGAACTGGAAGACATGTTTCAAGACAGTGTCCAACACAGTGCATTGAGAAACAAAAACAAAAATCCACCAAGGCATAGGAAAAATCTTAAATTTGCAGAGAGAAAGCCTATCACAAAGGACAGGAAATGAAAATGCCATTGTGCCTCCTAAAAGCTACACCGAGGCCAAATGGCAATATAGCAATGCCTTTGATATTCTGAGGCTCCAAGCTCTTAATAAAGCATGAGAGTAGAAGAAAAACATTTTCGGAAAAACAAAGACTAAAAAAAAATATACACCTCCCACACACCCTTTCTCATGGTATCAGTGCTTAACTGGTATTAACTGGAATCAATGTTTCACCAAAATTTTTTTTTTAGTTACCAAGGAAAAACAAAATTAGAATACAGGAAAGGAGAGAGAAGAAAATCAATCCCAGGAAAATATAGAAAAGAAATCCTAAGACAAATGTGTAATGAGCCTGAAAATTAACCAATGCAGTGTGCAGGGGGAGTTGAAGAACTTTAGAAGAGTCTCCAAGTTGGGGGTAGGGGCAAGTGGGAGAATTCTAGATTATTCAATAAACATAACTTGTGGAAAACTGCATGAGAAGCATTTTATACCACTGTTAGAGGACTTGAAAAAAATTATTGATAGATTCATAGAAAACTAAGCAAATGGAGGAAATAGACAATTATTAGTTTCTAGGGGAAGAGATATACAGTAAACTAAAGGTAACTACAGTAAGTAAATAATCTCTTTATCCATGGTTTCACTTTGCACAGTTTCAATTCCCCATGGTCAACCACAGTCCAGAGCAGGTGATCCTCCTTCTGACATATGGTCAGAAGGCCAGTAGTAGCCTAACACTATGTCACAATGTATGTTTTTCCCCTCACTTTACTTCATCAGGTAGGCATTTTATCAGCTCACAGCATCATGAGAAGTAGGGTGAATGCAGTACAATAAGATATTTTGAGAGAGAAACCACATTCACATAACTTTTATCACAGTGTATTGTTATAATTGTCCTACTTTATTATTAATATTGCTGTTAATCTCCTCCTTTGCCTAATTTATAAGTTAAACTTTATCATAAGTATGTATGTACAGGAAAATACATAGTAAACATAGAGTAAGGTATTATCTGTGGTTTCGGGAATCCACTAGAGGTCTTGGAGCATATTCCCCTTGGGTTGGTGGGGGGGGGGGGCTACTGTATAATACTTATTTGCTCAGTAGTAAACAATATTTACATAGGTACAACACGATAAACCCTGAACAGAAACCAAATGGACTTCGTATAAATAAGTTGAAAGGAAAGGGGGTGGGGTGGTTAGAGAAAAGCTCCACTACCATCATAAATAGTTAATATATCAAGAACTAACAACATTATCAAATTGTTTACAAATATGAGTGTACATAAGAAAGGGCCTAAAAGACCTAGAAGTGGTTGCCAATGGATACAGAGAAGAAGAGGGGCTGGGGAGAATTCAAGATGGATGCTACTGGATTGGATTCTATAACTTTTGGTTGCATTGATTTTTTTTTTAATTATGTTCATGTAGAATACTTTAAAAAATACAAAAAATAATACTAAGTAGATGAATATATAGGGATAAATAGGAGAGGGGAATAAATAGGGAGGCAAGACAATTTGAATAAATATTTGGGAAGACTTCTATCGAAGCTAGCAACCATGAGAGGAGACGTAGGCTGAGCCAGCATGGTGCCCTTTTGCTAGAAATGGAAAAGCAGCATTGGGCAATCAAGTAGAAAGAAATTGCTTTCTAGATTATGTAGGAAAGATTCTGGCCTGGACTGGGAGAAAAATAACATTGGAACTAAGGAAAATGTCCTGACTTCTGGAGAGTCTGCAACCAAAAGAACCTGAGGGGCACCTGGTGGCTCAGTCAGTTGAGCAACTGACTCTTGATTATGGTTCAGGTCAGGATCCCAGGGTCCTGGGATAGAGCCCTGCATCAGGTTCCAAGCTCAACAGGAATTCTGCTTGAGATTATCTCTCTCCCTCTGCCCCTCTTCTCTCTTCTCTCTTCTCTCTCTCTTTCTCTCTCTTTCTCTCAAATAAGTAAATAAATCTTTAAAGAAAGAATAACTTGAGATGGCCATGAGCCCACTCCACATGGCGCAAGGGGACACAACCACATCAAACCCTAAGTATTGATGCTCCCTTCAGTTACGCAGGGCTATATACCAGCCTTATTGGTTGACACAGAATATAGGAACTAAGTTTTATATCTTCAACTGTACTTTAGTTGAAGACAACCCTTTTCAATTATATTTGGTCCTTGTAATTATCTACCTGAGCATAACTGTATCTGATAACTCTTCAGACTGTCAACAGTCACAATATGATATTGGTGCCATAATCTTGAGAAGGTTTGCCTCTTTGAGAGATCATAGACTGCAAGCCCTCAAGAAGAAATTCCTAGGTCTTCAAGTAGTAGCAGAAGTGTCTGCAAAGCAGATACTCAGACTCGGTATTACACCTCACAGCCATCCCCTAATCAGTGTGAGAGATCTCAGGCAGATCAATTAACCTGCTAGGCATCAAGACCTTTCCTGAGATGAGAAATTGGACTAAATACACAGTATGGCCCACTCTGGCTCTGAAAACTTAGCTTTATCTAAATTAGACTCTGCTGGAGTTGCTGCCCCTGCCTCATGGACAGAAATCTTCTTATATGGTCACCCAGTTTGGTTCCTCCATAGGTTAGGTGCCATTTTACAGTTTCTACTCAAAAGGCTGCCTCTTCATGCTACAGGGGGTCCACTACTAAATTTTCAACATGTATCTTGAATCAGACCCAATCAATCTTCCTCTTTTCATGTCTTTTCTTCTGATTTTAATAAATCCATATTGAAGCGCTAATTATGAACTTCTACTAGTGACTTCTGGAATAAATATTCCCATGGTGAAGGCTGTCACATGGCATCCTTAAAACATACCTCCTTGTTCTGTTTGAGTTGGACAGTAGCTAAAGTATCAGTATATAAGACAATATTCCATGCAGTTGCTAAACGTTCTAGGTTGTGAAAAACAAACCACATAGATCTTTTAAGTTGCCCTTGAATTCTGGATCTAATCCTTTCAGTGCCCCATATTCTTGGCTGAGTTCGTACAAGTCCACTTATTAAAAACAGTGGCCCAGCTGACAAGCAGTGTTGCCATTTCCATTTTTCTGGTCAAGGATAACCAAGACTTTCTGTAATCTACTTCCGGGTTTACTTTGCAGCTCTTTCTGCCTTACGCTCTACAAAAGATGGCTGCTCTCCAAACACAACATCATGTCTCATCTTCACCCTTTTCTCCAAATTCCAAACCTCTGGAATGCTTCTCCTTTATATTTGGAGGTTTTTGCACCTTTCTCAAACTGATTCGGATCCCTCTTCCTTTTCCCTGTACACTTTCCCCAAACCCTACTGGCTGAGATGTTGACTCTGCCCACTAGTTCAGAAAACTTACCCCTTTAGTGTTCCACGTTGTATATAAACCTCCAGAGCTTTTTTTGCATGATCTCGAACATTTCTTAAGCTTTCCTCTATCTTTGCTAATCTTCTCAGCAGATCATAAATGCCTCAAAGGCAGGACATCCATCTTAGACTACTTTGTCCCTCCTATAGCAGTTGGTACACCTCAATAGATGCTCCTTTTTCTTATTATTACTGAATATGAAGCATTTCAGTAAGAGATGCCCACCATGGGTCACAATGGATGTGAACAACACCTCAACTTTTCTTCAGATCTAAGACCAATTTTGATCAACATAACTGGTCACTCACAGTTGATGACCTTCACTGCCAGAAGCCCAGTGCTGTGGGGTTAGCCTCATCCTGCAAGGCTCTGGCACAGCTCTGCACAGTACGAGAGAAAGCATGATAAGAGACAGGTGGAGTGTGGTGCTGAGCCGTGTGGGACTCAGTGTTGAACTGATTTCACTTCGTTGAGCTTCTATTTCCTTCTGTGCAAGATTGGACAACATTAGTACCCACCTCCTAAGGTTTTCATGAGCATTAAATGACTTACTTAATAACCGTAAACATTGTAAACTGTGAACATTGCCTGGCTCATAGTAAGCACTCAGTAAATATTAGTTACTATTACTGTACTTTTTTTGAAAAAGCCTTGGTCCAGCTCTGCATTTATTTGACATTCTCCTTTAGTTTTCTCTCCCCAAACACCTCTTTGGTGGTGTTCATCCACTTCTGTGGCTCTATTATATTTTACGGCTCTCCCCCGGTGGCAGTGTACTGCACACACTCTGAATGACAGCCAGAGATGGATCCAAACCTCAGGTGGGTGGACAAGACAAACTGCTTGGCCTCCCCGTGTGCAAGCCCCATGTGAAAGGCTTGCCCCTTTGGCGTAATAAAAATATTTCTAATAATAAATATGAGGCTTCTACAAGAAGATAACTGTAAAGGCACAGTGGTTAGGTAGGATGAAGCATTTTTGTGGATGTGAGTGACTTCAAAGACTGGAAGATACTTTCCACAGTTCTTTAGAAATTCCAAGTCTTAAGCCATTATTTGTTTCTCAAGGTGCTTGTTGACATTGACTCTAACCAGGAGTCTCCATGTTTTAGCAAATACGTCTGGTCAGCTTCCCCTCACTCCATGACCTGGGGTGGGCAGCCTGTTTCTGAAAGAAACCTGTCCCTTGACCATTGTAAGGGTTGAGATTTATACAGTGAGTAACCTTTTTCTCCTGGGGTTGAGATTTACACATTGAACGATTTTCTCCCTGGGGCCTGTGAGCTGCCCTGTGCACTTTGTACTCCATTAGGAAGGGGGTTAGAGGCTGCTGGATGCTCTGATTGGTCTGTCTGAGGGCTGGAGCCCTGTCACCATAAGCCACTCTCCTTTGACTTTCACAGTAACTGTCAGCGTAAGACAAAATAAATGATAGGAGAAAACAGCCAGGTACTCAAAAGTCCCAGTATTCATCCAAGAGTCTTGAGAACCATTTGCTACCATAATGATCATCCAGTTATTTGTTCAGCTGCCCAGGAAAGAAACTTCTATTTGGGAGGTTGGGGGAGGAGAGGAGAGGAAGATAGAGACAGGGAGAGAAGCACAGAGAGACAGACAGATAGACAGACACACATACACACAGAGACAGGATTTAAAGAACTCGAGGAGAAATAAAACAGTAGGAACCCTCAGAAGCCTCGTACATCGGTGACAAGCCACACTGCCACCGTTGTGTGGAGGGTTTTGATGGCTTCATTCTCGAGCCCACAGCAGGCCGAGGGTGTGGGCGCACAGCAGCTGCGCTCTGCCTCTACCTGCCGTAACAGAGAAGATCTATCCTTAAGGTGCCCGTGAGGCCACATTTTCATGAACTGCCTGGGCAATTGATAAGGGGTCAGTTGGGAAGCAGAGACATTCACAGGTTCAGACCTGAAGCCTGGTCCTTAAAATGAATTGGAAGCATCTGGCTGTTTTGCTGTCGGTAGGTAATGATGCAGCCGCGTCACACACCCAGATGTGATTCTACATTTCTGCAGCTGTTCTGGTGGGAGTTTCAACACCCAAAACATCTGCTGCTGGGACTCTGTGGTGCAATTCTCACTCCATCTCTCTGGGTTCTTATTCTTTTCCTAGAAAATGTACTTTCTTTCTACCCGGTATTTTCCTGTTTTCCAAAGGTGTTATTCCCAGCGAGGGGATACCCACCAAATTCTATGTAATGTGGAAGAGAAATCCATCTCATCTTCAAAATTCACAGCCAAACTGAGGGGGTGTGACGCTAATTCATTTTATGAGGTTTGATGAGATAGAGCATTACAGCCAGAAAAAGAATTTCATACTTTATGGCACACGTAGAAGGAATGGCTATAACGAAGTTACTTCTGTATGTTAAGCACAACGGCAGGGGAACACCTTTAAAGTCCGAAATGTTTATCTCTGGGATATTTGTCAGCATCATCAAACTGCACACATAAAGCGCTCTCGGTACTGCCTGTTTAGTAGGAAAAAAGACCCTTTTAAAGCATGATTTCTCAAACATTTTAGGCAATGTTACAAACTGACATGATAGTTTTGAAGAGCAACAGGAAATATCCAGTCATAAAATCTTCATGCACTTTGACCCCGTAATTTCTGGGAATTTATCCTAAAGAAATTATCTTCTGTATGGAAATGTCTTATTACAAAGATGCTTACCGTGGGATTTACCAGAGGGAAAAACAGGTTTGATCTATTGCCCCAAAATATGGAAATAGTTAAATAAATGCAGTGTCTCTATTTCTACAGGATACATGGAAAAATCAATGTGAGGAACTTAAAATTTCCAGCTGCTCAGGCAGCAATTAAAAAGATATTCACTCAAGTAATAATACTGAAATGCCTCTAACATACATTAAGCAGAAAAGGAAAATACAAAGTTGTTTGTATGTTATGCTTAGAATCATATCAAAACTTGGCATTTGAAAATGACCCTAAGTAATTGCTCCAAAACAGTAATAGCTATGGTGATTAAGTGGGAGAATTAAGGGCAATTTTCTTCTTCTATTTTCCAAAGTATTTATGAAAGGGTTATATAAAAAGACCAAGAAAAATGCATCCTTACACTACAACCAAGACATGAAACCTGCCAAGGCGAGTGAGTCTGAAGAAAAGCAACACCAAAGGAGCCTGAGGCATATCTTGGAAAGAGATCTGGACCAGTGGACTCCAGATAGAGACCAGTTTGTTGCAGTCTCGGCTTTTGGCCAAATTTCCTCCAGAGTTTTAAGGAATCCAAAGTGAAACTAACCCAAGATTATGACTCTCACCTGACGAGAGTTGGAAATGCAGTGACAGACCAGGAGAAAGCCAATCCTGCATCATATGAAAAAGTTTGTGAATAAGCCCAAATGGAGAGACTTATGTTCCTTCATTTCAGTGATTGAAAAAAACTTTGGAACAAGATTCCCCTCTTTGGTCCCACCAGGTAACTTTTCCAAGCCTGTGAAACTTGGGCAGAGTGAATCTCGCACGTCTGTCTCTCCACGCCCACGTCTTTGCCAACCTCAAATTAAGCCTGAAGGAGAAAACAGATTCAACTAACATTACGTGGGGCCTGCTCTTTTCTTTTCTTTTTTTTTAATGCTCCACTCAAATTTTAAAATAGTACATTGATTTTTTAATATCCCAAAATAAATTGCTATTTCTTAGCCTTTAGGGGGACAGCTTTAATTTAGGAGTGAAAGGGGATGATTGAGTGATAATAAACTGATTAGTCTCAGGATTTCTCAAGGAAATGCTGACCCAGCATCATGGCCCTGACGTCCGCCATTATAATTCTTTGATTTCCTGTCACGGCAGACAGTTCAAAAACGGAAAGTAAATAGGAGACATGGAAAATCAATGTGAGGTGCTGAATTGTTCCAGCTGCCGAGGTCTGTTAATTACATCATATTTTTATGGAGACATGCGGCTCAGACTTGCCAAGTGCCCACATCTGGAGGCCGTCGTCTGCCATCCTGTTGGGGCAGCTCTTCTCCCCCGGCATCTTGGTTAACTGCAAAAGGACAAGCTACCCCAGGAAAGCCTGCTTGTACAGACCAACTCTCGGAGGCAAAATCCGGACGATCGTCATGTCTTCCGTTACCATAGAGATAAGAGGTGCTGGGAGCTGGAGAGGGGCCACTGGAGTGGCGGGAAGCGGGTTAGTCAGTATGCACAGTGTGAACCTGAGGAAAATGAAAGTCTGTTCTACTCGGATAGACAGGCCTTGGTGGGCTAAGTGGGAGAGAGTTGAGAAGAGAGGAGAGACCACAGGGAGCAGGCAGAGAGAAACAAGGCTGGGGAGCGAAGGGCAGGGCTTAAAGCAATGTGAAGAGCTGAGCCACTGGGGAGCCACAGTGGGTTTCCAAGACAAAGTCCTTTGAGCACCTCCTCTCTTGCCAGGGCAATAAAAGCAAGTGCACAGCCTGAGCACAAACTTCCTGGATTGCTTCAATAAAGGTCTTTCCACATTTCCTTACGATTTGGACCCTTCTGAAGTCCTTTCTGGTTTCCCTTCCTCCTCTCCATCCTATATCCTTTCTATTTTCTTCTCTCACACCCTTCCAGAAGATTCTGAGCCCTCCCCCCACCTCCTTTTTTGTTTTCATCTTTATGCATGATGGAACTGGTTTTGTCATCCAGACATCTCTAACTCACCACAACCCATTTGCCTTAACTCTCTTTATTTTTCTCTCTACACCTTCCTTCTTTTACTTCTTGCTATTTTTCCTAATGATAGCTTCATACACAAATAGCTGGATGAAAGAAAAATCCAGTGCTTGTCAAAGATGCTTCAAAATGTTTCCTAATGTCCAGTCCCTGCTGTTCATCCCTCACCCCCGCCTTGGTGTCAGACTCTGTCACAAGCCAAGTCTTGGCCCGGGCCTCTGCTCCTTAGAGAGGCTCCAAGGGTCCTACACATATTTTATTTATATTCCATTATTTAAATATGTATTTCAAATGTGTGACACCTAATACTCTCTCTCTCTCTCCATCCCTCAAAAAGGGGCACATTTTAATGTAAGTTAAATGTGCATTACATTTAAATGCACATGCGTTACATGTATGTAAGTGTAATATATGTAAATGTGTATTGCATTACATTTTTATGTAAATTCAGTATAAGTTTAAAAACTTACAGACTTTAACACATTGTGGATCTGTCCCAGCCAAGTAAATTGTGCAGATTTGAAATAGAGATTCTCCTGTTGTTTCTAGTAACCATGTCACTGAGTCAAACATTGTAGGGCCACACTGTATTTTTATCAGTTCAGGCCCAGGCATGACTGTTTGTGTAAATGGTGTAAGTCCACCCTTAAAGCACATGAGTGAAGGGCCCTGTTAAATGCCAAGCAGGTCTCTGTATCAAGTTGAGGCATCCTCTTCTTGCAGGACAATTGCACTGGTGCAATAGTAAGCCAACTTGTCCTACGTCAGAGATGGTTCTAGCTCTTGACTTAATGTCCTGGTTAGGGGATCCCTGGATGGCTCAGTGGTTTAGTGCTTGCCTTTGGCCCAGGGTGTGATCCTGGAGACATGGGATTGAGTCCCACATCGGGCTCCCTGCATGGAGCCTGCTTCTGCTTCTCCCTCTCTCAATCTCTCTCTCTCTCTCTTTCTCTGTGTGTGTGTGTGTGTGTGTGTCTCATGAATAAATAAGTAAAATCTTAAAAAAAAAATGTCCTGGTTATTTTTTGAGTGGCTTTTCTGTGAGAGGAATTTGAGCACATGCTAAGCATCATTAGTGATCCAACTTGAAAATATAAATTTCCTGCTATTCCACGTGTAAGAATCCAGATCAGTTTGATTAGGCTCTCCTAAAATTGCAAAGCCAGCTGTCAACAAGCTTATAATTTGCAAGTATTTATCTGAATCTGAAAGCTGATCTAACACTGGAACTGTTGTCTATAATTCCCCAATTTCTAATGCTTGTTGTGTTCATTCAAATGCTTTCATTTTTGTAATTTACTGAAATTTGAACTAAAACAAATGTATATTAATAAATCATCATTTAATTCGCTTTCTGTATTGAGACTTCCATTTACATTTCGTTTGATAAGAAACGCTTTGCTACAAGGAAAAAAAGGTAAGAACCCTGTCCTCACCCACTCTCTCCTCATGCCCTCCTCCTCCTGGTATCCCAAGCAACCCTTGCTTTTCCAGGTTATTCTCTGTTCCCTAGTCTCTTCCTTTCAGACTTGATCTTATGACTCTGTCTTGCTCTAACCTGATAAATAGACTCACACTGAGGTGGTCTCATCTAGTATAAGGGGCTACTACTGTGTGGGAGGAGAGGGACAGGAAGGAGATTTGCATTTTACTCTGAACTGTTCAAGTCCTAGTGAACCAATGTAAGGGAGCAGATCATCCACGGTGAAATTCTACGCACTTTTGAGAAGAGTCTTTCAGAGCAACTCTTACTTGGTTTCATACCTTTCAGTATCTCTCAGACCACCACCTGAGGATGGCTTGCCTCAGAACCCCTTGTGAAGTGCTTGGGGGAAAGACAGACTCTGGGGACCTACCCCCAACTGTTTTGAGGTTAGGACCTGAAGGCACCTTTTTAGCCACCTCCTCACATGAAGTTGAGGGTCCCCACGGTCAATCTTCTGCACGTTGGTGCGGAAGGCGAGTGGGGGTGCTACCTGGCTTCCCTTTGCCTGCACTGAAAGATAGCAGACTGAGAGGCAGCCCAGGGATGCATCTGAACAGAGAAGTATGCAAGCAAGACAAAGGCAGAGAAAGAGAGAGAGAGAAAGCCCAGGGAGCAATTTCGAACAGGACAAGAAAAATAATTCCAATTTCCTTTTCTCCTGCTCCAAGTTCACCGGTCAGCAGCGGCACAACAAAAGTAGACTGGGGACAGTCTGAACAATGGGGAGCCCCACTCCTGGCACATCCTGGAGGAAATGGTAGCATGGAAGTATAGCACTGCGCAGGGCAGTAAATACAGGCACAGCCCCGGGGACAGTTCCATCTGCCCCTGCAGGAAGGGTTTCTGGGATGCTCTTCCCCTTCAACCCTTCTCCCGGGGTTGGCCCAGAATTCCTGAAAGCCCCGGAGGTGGGATGCACTTGAGCGGAACAAGCCCGCTCCCTGCCCTGGCACCTCCTCGGGCTGTCATTCTTACCTCTGTTCTTCCTTCATAAAAATCCACCATGCACTCCAAAAGAGTAACTAGGACACTTCGTTTTTATTCCACATGCATCTCATTTGTCTTCAGTAGGTTCTTCCATAATCTCATCATTATTGCTATGGCCCTCGGAGGACAGCTGACTTGCATTAATCAGCCGAGCCCCTCATCGCTCACCAGATTCTTTACACTTTTACCATGCCCTGGGGCATCCTAACTTACTTGAAAAATTAATAAACCTCCCCCTCTTATCTTACCTTATTAATGTCTGTCTTTGTAACCCATTATCCCCGCATATCATCAGAGATCACTGGAGGGCGCAGTGGTCACCGGCTTGCTCCCCTAAATCTATCCTAAAGCCAGAACATCCCCCTCCTTGAATGGCTAGCAAGCAAATGGCCTTCATGGGCCAGCAGGGTATTTGTTTACCAGCTCGATGGCACAGTGGACGGAAAGCAGAAGAATTCTTCGGCTGCAGCTCAAGGCCATTAAAGTCCATTAAGTTGTTCTCTCCTCCCCCACCCCTTCTCCCCCTCTTTTGTGCACCCTAGTAAATCTGACTCATTAGCTTTAGATGTTTTGAAATACTGGTACATTAATCACTTGTGTTTGCACACTGTTTATGTGGGTTGTTGGTCATGGTCTGTAGTTATACTGGCTGTCTCCCTTGCTTACTTAAAGGTACAATCCAATTGAAAATAAAGATTTTTGCAGGTTTGCTCATTACACACAGTGTCGGCAGCTGGTGAGTGTCTTTTGCAATTCATCAGAGGCCTCCCAGACCACCTGCTCTCGGCATCCTGCAAACAGCTGGCTCTGAGTAAGTACCATAAGCTATTACCTTATACAACAAATAAATAAATAAATAAATGGATGGATGGGTAGACAAATAAATAAATACATTGAATTGTCAGCCTGGAAGCATTGCTTCTTGAAAGGAAAACTCCATACTGGAAAGGGAAAACACTTCTAGCCCACACCTTCTTGGTGCCATTTAAATTTAAAAAGGGGGAGGGCCGGTGACACCCCCAAAACTTCAAGTGGAAATATCTTGTCATTTGAGTACCAATGCAGTCAAGAAAGGGACTCTAACCACATGCTGGCTGTGTGGTTTGGTTTGGTACAAAGAATGAGAAATGGGGGTGGGGGGAGCGATTGAATTGAATTAACTGTTGGGTTTTTCTTTTTTCTTTCCTGAAAAAGTCAGAAGGAGGCTTTGCACAGCCTGAGCTAAGGCCACCAGACGTCCCAGGATTAAGAAATCCATCCCTATTTCCAAGATTGTCACCACTTGAAATTTTTGTGAGCTTTCCCCCAGTTTTTGACCCTGAGAGCAACCTGGGTGTCTGTGCCCTGCTCTTGTCCTGACCCTGCCCGAGGAAAGCCTAGAGGATAGGTGCAGGAGCCCCATGGCCAGGCACCTGCAAGAGGGAAGGACAGGATGTGAGAGTAGGCAAATCCTTGGCTCCATGGAGCAGAAACTAGAACGTGGTTGGGGGGCTGGGGGCTGGGCATTCAGCAGGGTGTCATTTTGAGAGATTTCTAAGGTTTATCAAAGATAGCCTGAGACTTCCCTCAAGTCTAATTTGAAGCTTTTTATAATTTGGGCTGGTTTTTGCAAACATCACCCTGTACAGCTATGATCCTCCAAGTCATTTACTCTGGTTTCCATGGGTCAGTCAGAATCTAGTTATGTCCTTTGCTTTGTCCTTGCAAAACTGCAAAGGCATACTGGCGTAAGACAGGTCTGACTCACTGTTTATGAGCTTTGCCCATCAAATGCCTGAATGAAGCTGTTAGAAATCATTATTTTTATCCAATAGCAGTTAAATTCTAATAATTGAACTTTATTAGCTTTATTAGATTTATTAGCAGCCTTATTTTTTGTTACATTTTTTTCAGCAAAAGTACTTATGGGTTGAATTAATATGAAATGTTTCCCGTTTTACCGAATTGAAAATGAAGCTCCATCTGTATTCCTAAGTTTTTCTGACTTGAATCCCCCCAGAACTATTAAGAAAGTAGCTGCTCTGGGTGGTAGAAAACCATGAGTATTAGTAGCAACCAGGGGGCTTGTCAGAAACCCAGACTCCTTGGATCAGAATGTAGAGTTTAACATTTAAGATCCCCAAGTGACTTGTTTGCACATGAAAGTTGACAAGCCCTGGTCTCATATGGCCTTAATTCTTTCAGGTCAGAAGTATGTGATAGAGATCGCCACAAGCCACGTCAATACTAAGGTGATCATAAGAATTTGAATAAGAAAATGCAAACCAAACAATTTCTTTACCTACTACAGGAACAAAAAGGTTCCATTCTTTGGCAAGGCAGTGCGACGTGATAGGAAAGAGGACTTTGAGTCAGAAAAATCTGAGTTTGCTTTCTGACTCTGCCTCTTAGTAGAATCCCAACTTTGGGCCACTCTTCTGAGGCTCCATTTCCTCACCAAGACTGAAGATAATAGCAACTCCACTGCCCCCTGCATGACAGTTTCCAAATTAAAGGAGATCCTCTATGTGCAAATCACATAGTAAGCTCCAAAAGTCTTACTATCCATGTATAATTAAATCACAGTCATCACAGCACTAAGTGGTAGGAATGTTGGAGATGGAATAGCTGGATCGACCAAGGAATTGAGAATGAGCACCCTATCCCATTGGCGGGCAGGTGGGTAGAGAGAGAGCCTGCGATTGCTAACGTTTTCCCTGGGGAAAGTGAGTGCATGGGCTACCACAGCATCTATGGCCCTTGAGGAGTATGAGGCACATGTGAAATACAGGGGATCAAGTAGTCATGGCTGAGGGCCTTTGATATACTGAGGAAAGATTATGCCAAGCTCAGGATGATGATTCAATAATTCAAGCAAACTTGTGGAAGCCTGTGGGCCTTCTAAGCAATGTTTAAGAAAATGCTGATCTCTTCTAGCCAGTAGGCAGGCAGACAGTATGATCAGCACTTAATCACAAGACAGAGTTTCAGAGAAAGTTAAGATCCCCTCCTGGAAGGTTTCCTCTGCCAAGATCAGGGCCCTCCTAGGGAAAGTGTCAGATTCTAGGATGTGGAATGGGGATCTCTGAGCAATGAACTGAGAATTTTTAGCTCTCAGAATCCCGCCCACCCATGGGCCTACAGACAAGGCCCACACTCCTTTGGTAGAAATGGCACCCCCACTTGCTGGAACATCCTTCAGAGGTTTCAAATGAAGCAGATGTCTCTACTAGTGTGTCAGGGGTCCCCAAGGCCACCCCAAGCTTGAAGATTTGTGAGGAGGACTCACAGACTCAGCATATCACTGTACCGTTACTGTTTATTATAGCAAAATGATGCAAAGCACAATCAACAAGGGAAAAGCACATGAGGTAAAGTCCTAAGGAAACCAGGTGCATGCCTGCAAGGGTCCTCTCCCGGAGGGGTCACACAGGATGCACTTGATTTTCCCAGTAAAATGTTGTGACAACACATGTGAAATGTTACCGACCCAGGAAGCTCATCAGAGACTCAATACCCAGAGCTCTTACGGGGGGCTGGTCATATAAGCAGCCTCTGCCTGGCATGTACCCAAATTCTACAGTCCCAAAAGGAAAGCAGGTGTTCAGCATAAACCATGTGTACAAATAGTCTACACACAGTGAGCCACTCTTATCAGTTCTAGGAATGATGAGAAGCTTTTCAGAATCCAAGTTCCCAGATGTCAACCAAGCACCAAACTTGTAAGCTAGGCTTTCAAAGGTTAGCAGGCACACATTGTGAGCCTAGAGCTCGACCTTTCGATCCACTTTTCCCTTCTCCGAAGGCGCAGTATCTTTGTCAATAGAGGGGACCGTTCCAGAGTGACGCTGCCATAGCCACTGGAAGGGACTTCTCTTTCTGGTCCCTCTGTGCCATTTTCCTTCGGCCTGGCTGACAACAGACCAGCATGCAGGAAGCCATGTGGTACTTATTTGCCAGTCCCCAAGGGCAACCTCCAGCCTCCTCCCTGCACTTGTCTGCAATCTCCTCCCCCACCCAGAGGGCTATTCCTGCAGACCAGCTCCAGCTGTGCCACCTCGTAAGTGTCTCCACCAGGAGTTTGCTGTGGCAGCCATGCCCTCTCCACGGAGATCCAGGTCTCAGCCTTGTGGGAAGAGAACAGAAGACATGTTTCTTCTAAATTCTCAGTACCTCAGTACTTCCTTATTCATGCTTCCTCTGCTCAGTAAGTATAGTCACTTTCCACATGTGCTATTTCTCTATTCTTTGGAGTCCTCTTTTATTCCTTTTTGTAGTTAAATATCTTTTACTGATTAATAATTCTTTAGATTAAATTTTCTGTTTAAATTATTTGTGTGGTTTCCATCTCCTGACTGGACCCTCACTGATGCTGTGCCTTAAAAGACAATGCTTGTCCCCACACCCCTCCTGAGAACCAGACAGATAATGAAGTTAGATCTCAGCACTCCCTAACTAGGATCTGCTGGGTCAGCTAAGAGAGAATAGGGCCTATACATCAAAGGAGCTGTAAGATCCAGCCAATATGTGCCAACAGGAGTGGGAAAGATAAGCGTGGGAATGGATACTGGCAGGTGGGGGCATGGAACATAAGGTTGAATAAAGGCAAGTGTATCAGCATGGACCATTCACCTATGAGATTCAAGTCTAGGCAAATACCCCTTCTAGGATGCGAGGATGGCTCTCAGAAGCTTGGAAATGTGATGACTCATGTGAATGCCCCAATGATATGTCAAATATGCCAGCAAGGCATCTCAAAACTCAGAGACATGGATATGCTAAAGGGGATATACTAGGTAAATGTGGAAACTCCCCATCAGCCAGCAATGTGCCATAGCAGGTCCCAGAGGACACCCTTTTACCAAAGAGTGAAGGAATGTGCTCCGTGAGAGGGGCACCAGCATTGTTCAGAAGCTCAGTGGTGGCTATCCTCCCTAGCCAAGGCTAAGAGTAGGAAACATAATTACAGAACTGAACTCATTGAAAACAATGGGAATCTTGAAATGAGAGAGGACTAATGGTAGCACCTCACCATTCAAAGCAATTATCACAATAAAAGCAAGGTCAGAGTGGCCATCAGGGAACTGCAGAGAGCTATGGATATGGTAGAGAGAACATGGTGTTCCTATGGGTAGCCAGCAAGGGTATGGCACAAATTATCCAACTAAAAGAAATCAAGAATGAGTGATCAAGAATCTACAAGCAGCTGCCTAAATAAACGGTGATGATTGCTTACCATATTTCTGTACCTAGCCAGTTTTTGTTTCTGGAACAACTGTTAAGAGAACTCAGGACCCCATGAAAAAAAGACACCAGAATACCACAGCAAGTATATTCAGTAGTTCTCCCAGTTGTTCCCCAAAGTGATCTCTAGCCATTTACTCACATAACCACCCAGAGGGAAAATGAGATCTTACAAGGATTGTTGGATCTGGAGTCTGAGTTGACTTTGATTCCCAGGGATTCCAAGCACCCTTGTACCTTCCGTTATGATTGAGGAAAATGGGACCCAGTTATGAATCAGGTGCAGCTTACTGTGGGTCTGTGGGTTCATAGACCCATGCAGTGATCTTTTCACTGCACCCAAATATAGAATCAGAATGAGAATACATAAGAAATGGGAGAACTCTTACATCAGATTCTTGATTTGTGGGATAAGACCTATTGCAGTGGGGAGAGCCAAGTGGAAACCTCTGAAATGTCCCCACAGCCTCCCAGGATAGCAAATGTGAAAAAAAATATCATTGTCTAAGGGTAATAGCAAAAACTAGTGCCACCGTTGTAATTTTAAAGAATTCAGGCATGGTGGTCACCATGCTATCCCCATTAATTCACCCCTACAAAAACTGTACTAATCATGGCAGATGACGGTGGACTACCACCAGTGGTATGGTGGTCAATGTTCAGCAACTGTCTCTCCAGGGTTTGGGGGAGGCTTACAGCCTTTGCCAAGTTCCGCGGCAATTAACAATCCCTCACAAGGCTCCTGAAAATGAAACAGTCAGTGCTCACAGGCCAGTACAGGGCTGCTTAAGCATCCAGATTACCACAGACTTAACTAACTACAAGTCTCAACTGCAGCCTCTGTGCCACATGTTGTATCTTTAACGTGATCTTCAGCATATCCATAGCTATTATATTTTTAAAGATTTTATTTATTTGAGAGAGAGAGAGAGAGCAAGCATGAGCAGGGGAAGGGGCAGAGAGAGAGGGCAAAGCAGACTCCCTGCTGAGCAGGGGGCCTGGTGCGATGCAAGATTCAATCCCAGGACCCTGGGTTCATGACCTGAGCCAAAGGCAGACGCTTAACCGACTGAGCCACCCAGGTGCCCCAACATATGCATAGCTATTAAATTGGCTAGCTTTTTTTTCCTATCCCTCTGGGAAAGAAAGATCAGAAGCAGTTATATTCCCAAAGGGATGGATGAGAGTCTATAGTTATCGTCTTCCCCCAGGGCCTTGTTATAACACCTCAGGGCCTCTGTCATAAATACAGTCCAAAGGGAGGAGGACATTCTGGAGATTTCACAGAAGATCACATTGATCTGCAATATCCATGATGTCATGTTAATCAACTGGATTGGTCTACAGTGTTTTGGAGTATCTTCCTAGGAAATATGAGCTCCAAATATAGAAAATAAGCTCTAAGAAGATTCAGGAAGCCACTATCTCGATGAGGAGTTTTTAGGAGTCAGGCAGACTAGGGCATGTTGGGGAATAGCCCTTTCAAACTAAAAACCAAATTATTGTACCTTTGGCTTTTTAAAATTATCATTATAGAGGCGCAGTCAGCAGCGCTACATGGCCAGATGATCCAGCAGAGTATATGAGGCAGGATACATAACACCATGCACTAAGTTTGTACATGATATCCTGCGTTGTCCGAGGTTGCCCTTCCCTCCACTGGGTTCAGCCCATAGTTGATGACTAGCTGATGGAGGGATGTAAAGTCTTAGCCCTTGCTTCAATTTGGGACAATTCTGAAGAGTTCTATACCACCCAAATTCCCCAGAGGGCTCCCTGGAAAATCAACTGAGGTCTCAGATGTAAATGGCTCAGAGCGCCAGCCTTTCCCCCTGCCTGCTTCTGCCATTCTTCTTTGCAGATGCATTTCTCAAGAACCTTGGGAAAGTACACATCTCTCCATCTCAGAGTCTGTTTCCAGGGAACCCAGTCTAAAAAATCTTCCAGTGGAATTCTGAATCCTTCTCTTTATCTAGACATGTTCTGCTTATTCATCGTTACTTATTGTTTATTGTTACTGTTCCATGCTTCCTGGTAAGATTCCCTCTGAAGGAAAAAAAATGGCAAAAGTAGAATCAGTCAAAGGCTCATACTTGAAGGGACACCTTGAGTTTATTGCCTTTTCCAACAAACCATTGCCTTCTGAAGTTTGATCTGGAGTTTGGACTTTGATACCAAGTCCAGGATGGAAAATATATTGTGTTTCCACATGCCACTAGCAGAGCCTTCCAGCAGAATTTCAAGAAGTGTTCTGAGGTCGTATTCACAGAAAAAATGGACATAATCAATCAATCCTAATTAATTGACTTCATTAATCAGTTTAGTTAATTAAACTTAATTAATGATGTTAATCTTGGGTCAGAATTAAGGAGTAGTGGCAGCATTCGTGACATATATTTGTAGAACTGTTCTAGAAATTGTGTTGGTCTAAGTACTGGGAACTGACATGAGCAGAGAGAAACACCAGAGTAAAATCCAGAACTGCTATAGAATCAGATTCTCCAGGAGAAGCTTGGGCTGCTTTACTAAAGCAGAACTGGACTGGAAGCAGGCAGAACAGGTCTTCCCATGAAAGAGCTGCAAGTATCAAACCAAGTGGCCATCAGAATGGAGGCAGCATGGACTCCCTTGACCTGGAGGGCACAAACAGGTGGCTCTACAATCCAGACACAGCTAGGGCACCAAATGTACACTTCCTTCTCAGGCTGTGCTGACCTAAGACTTCCCAGGTCCAGGAAAGCTCACAGGACTGGCCACAGGAATCACCATGAGACAAAAATCAGTTCCCCTTCTGACCCAAAGGAGTCAACTAAAAAACTGAAAGGTTTTAGGACTACATGAGAATCCAAAATGGTGATTCTTACAAAATAAATAAGTGTTTAAAAATAACATTCCCAAAGCTACTACAAAATATTGTTAATAAATATTATTAAGAAAGCAGACTTCACACTATGTGTGCATGTGCGGGTATGTAGCTATTTAGTTTGGGATATAAATTAGCAAATATATATATGCACACAGAACCTCTATGGCACAAAACCTGTATCAATCCTGTCCCTCTGCCCTCATGTTTTTACTTCCCCTGCTCTAGTCCTTATTACAAAGTGGCTGACAGCTCTGGGTTACATCATCCAGGTACCTGTGTCAGCACGTTCTAGCAGGATTTGGCCAATGGGAGGCACCGCTGGGAGATTTAAAAGATAGGACAAGAAAGAATTTGGGGTCATTCACCCCCTCCTTCTGGGCCTCAGGAGATAGCTCGGTAGTGAGGGTGCTTCTGCACTGCTCCAGCTCCCACTGGACACCACCTTCAAACAACTAAACTTCTGCCCCTCTGGCCTGGGGGTGGGTATCCCACTGTTGCCAACTTCCAAGTTGCCTTGCTATCTTGTCTGCCTTCTGAGCTCTTTCACCATCCATATAACTAACTCCCAGCATTCAAGTTCCTGGGTTTAAATACTCAAATGGTTTTTGGTGCCCTACTTAGACACTAACTATTCAGAAAACTTCAAAATTTACTGAGAGTAAAAAGAAGATTTAATTATTAGAAAGATAGTTTTCTGGCTGTGGGTACTCATGTCACAATTTCATCTATGCCCTCCTCAGGCAGCTCAGTGGCTAAACGGAATATGTAAACACTGACCATCAAGGCTCCAGATCAGGGTGGACAGGGAGGATCCAAACAATTACTAAGTAAAGACTACGGTGAAACTCTACAGAAACTGTTTAGAATAAATAGCCATTCAGGAAAGAAATGTCCCAATCAGAAAGAACCAACATAGTACCTGAGCAATAATTCTCCCAGCAACAGTAAAAAAGAGGGACTGGATACTAGTATGTAATGAATAAAGAACAGTTTAGGTGATTATTTAATCTGGGAAATCAAAGAAGTTTTTAGACAGCAACTATTTTGCATTCCCAAGGTAATCAAAGAAATGGAATGAAAGATAATAGAACAAGATAAACTCGGATAGAAAGGCAATTAGAGGGGATCCCTGGGTGGCGCAGCGGTTTGGCGCCTGCCTTTGGCCCAGGGCGCGATCCTGGAGACCCAGGATCGAATCCCACATCGGGCTCCCGGTGCATGGAGCCTGCTTCTCCCTCTGCCTGTGTCTCTGCCTCTCTCTCTCTCTGTAACTATCATAAATAAATAAAAAAAAAAAAAAAAAAAAAAGAAAGGCAATTAGAAGAGTTAAGTGAAAAAAAAAAAAGAAGAAGAGTTAAGTGAATATGTCTGAGACCAATAGTAGCACAGAATTCTAAAATGCTATTAAAAGCAAAATTAAATCTATAGAATGATGATGATAGCATAGAGCATAGGTTTGTGAAAATTACCCAGAATGGATGGGAAAGGAGTTAAAAAGATTCAAGCACTTGACTGGAACATGGTTTATACGGCAGAGCAATAATGGAGATCTAATATATAACTAATTTCTATACCTGGAGGAAATAACAACAACAAAAGCAACAATATTAAAATTCACAATAGAAGAAAATCTTTGTGAAATAAAAGAAGATTTGTATAGAGAGCTCAGAAGTCTCACTCTACTCCAGCTAAAATAATAATAATAATAAATTCACAGCAAACCAAATCTCGCAAGTTGTTGAATTTCAAATATGAAGAAAGTATCCAATAGCATTCAGACAGAAGCAGTAAGTTATTGGCATAAGAAAGAAATTAGATAACTCTCAAACTTCCCTTGAGAAATATGAATGGCAATAAGTAGTGGAGTGTAGAATATGCAAGAGAAAGGTGGACCTGACATGAACAAAGTTATCCATATATATTATAACTATATATATAATATGTATAACTTTGTATATATAATATGAATTCATAATGTGTATATATATTTATATGCATATACATATATGTACATATACATATATACAAATATATACGTATATTATGTCCATGTGTGTCTATAAATATATAAATATACATATATTATATATGCTTATATAATATACATATTATACTTATAAACATATATTGTATATGTATATGTACACATTTTATATGTGTATACAAAAAGTAAATAATCTATGTGTTTAAAAGGAAGAAAGAGCTTTAAAGGAAGATGTAATAAATTAAGAAATATAAGTTTAAATACATTATTTACAAAATGAAGCAACAACTTAGAGTATATACACGTTTGAAGTTACTAAGGAGAACAAAAATCAAGGAAGCTAAAAATGTAGACAAGCTAAAACTAAGTAGATATTTAATTAGTCACCTTTTTCAAAATTTATTTTAATGAGGTTCTAAATTACAGAAAAGTTGAAAGAATAACATAGGGAATTCCTATATACCCTTCTCCCAGACGTCCACTGAAGCTTCACAATTGTCCCAATACTGCTTTTTATAGCAAAGAATCAAATCCAGGACCACATGTTCTACCCAGACATGCTGAGTCTCTAGTTCCTTTTAATCTGGAACAATTCCTATGTGTTCTTAACTTTTATGAACTTGACATTCTTGAAGATTATAAGCCAGCCATCTTGTAAAATGTCTCTCAATTTGGATCTGTCCCATGTTTCCTCATGATTAGAGCCAGACTTTGTTTGCATTTTGCCTGGAATTTTACAGATAAAGTGCTCTTTTTTACTGCACCCTGCTCAGTAGCACACAATATCCATTTGTACTCTTTTTTTTTTTTTTCCATTTGTACTCTTACTACTGGTGTTGGCTTTGACAACTTTGCTAAGGTGGTATCTGCCTGTTATCTTCTGCAAAGATACTTTTTCCCTTTTGTAACTGGTAAGTATTCTCATGGAAGATTCTTTGGAATTATGTAAACTTTTCTTCCTTGGTATACTATCACACACTAATTTTAACATCCAATGATATTTCTGGTGTGCATTGTTAGGATGAAACTGCCATAGAGTGATTTCTCTATTACCATCATTCTTTCTACCATAAAGAAGAATTTTGTCTTTACCCAGTTTATTTATTCATCTATATATTTAGTTAGTGTGAACTTAAGAATTTCTATTTTATTCAATGATTTATAATCAGTTACTATTTTATTTATTATGATGCTTTCACATCCTCAAGTTGGCCAGTGGGAGTTATGTCAAGCAGCTTCTGTGTTCCCCAACATTCATTGAGCACTTCTCTACAGTCTGGCACAATAGAGTGCTCTGTCCTTTTCCACTTTGTCCTTTCCCTGCCTCAGCCTTCAAATAAGCCACTTATCTCAGAAGCCCTGTAAAGGAACTAGTATTCCTGGGAATATTTGGAAACCAAGATCTAGACACTAAGTATGCTCATGGCCACTATGGTGTCATTGTCCCCAAACCCTTTGAGTGGACAGAGTTAAAAAATATATGTATGAATACATCACACATGCATGCATACCATATTTACATCTATATTTTTTCTATATTTATCTCTCTATATTAAAAACCATGAGTTCACACTGCCACCTCTATACTACAATCCAACACTACAGTGTTTATTCTAGGTAGGGTTGCCAGATAAAATTAAGGATGCCTAGCTCAATTTGAATTTCAGATAAATAAAATTTTAGAATAGAAATGTCCCAAATGGGACTCCGTATTTTTATTTCCTAAATATTGCAACCCTAATTCTATCTGTCTCTATTTCCATATATATATGCTCTCCTTTTCCAATAGTAAGATATCTGACTCTCCTTATCCTGAGTATATTTCTCAATCCTCCTCTATATGGCTAATCTCATAGCCCCACACACCCCTGTCCACACCTTGCACACAGGCCCTGATTCGTACTTGGAATGTTGACTTCATTCTAGTCTACTAATGGTTTTTTGATGATGAATGGATAGAAGGGAAGGAAGGAAGAAAATAGTTTTCAGGGAGGGATGGGGAGGGAAAGGAAATGCAGTAATAAACAACCCAAAACCTCCAGGGGTTATCACAATTAAGTGTATACCTCTTGCTTGCATTTCTTCCCAGGTAGGCAGTCCTCCTGGGCCCAACTGGATTTTGTTGGGCCCCCTGTGTCTTTTCATTCATTCCCAAGATGAAGAGGCAACCACTCTTTGGGGTTTTTTATACAAGGGAACAGATCTTAAGGGACAAGCCACACTCAAGGTGCTTCTTAAAATCCCTGCTCAAAACTGGCTACCATCACTTCCATCTACATCACATTGGCCAGAGCAAGCCCATGGCAAAGCCCAAAGTCAAAAAGGCAGGAAGGAGAATATAGTACACTCTGCCTACTGGGAAGCATGGCTAAGTACAGGGGTGGATAAATGACTACGACCAAGTAATATCATCCACCACCAATGCAAATTAAGTGAGAAAAACACAACCAAAAGAATAATTATACATAAAGGATAAAACCATCAAGGGGGGAAAAAATACCTCTTACACTAAAGCAAAACACTAAACTCAACTGCATTCTGAACCTAAAAGATAGACCTAAAATAAAATAACTCAGGATGCCTGGGTGGCTCAGTGGTTGAGCATCTGTCTTCCATTCAGGTTGTGATCCTGTAGTCTCAGAATCGAATCCCACATCAGGCTCCTGCAAGGAGTCTGCTTCTCCCTCTGCCTGTGTCTCTGCCTCTCTCTATGTGTCTCTCATGAATAAATAAATAAAACCTTAAAAAATAAAATAAAATAATTCAGAATGGTTAAAAAGAAAAGAATAATTCTTTCTGGAAAGGCAAAGTAGCATGTTATAATTATCTGAAAATTTGGTCCCCAAACCTTGTGCAAAACTCTCAAATATGGTAGTGGTGATGACTATAGCTAACACTGCTGTAAGGTACATTTGAAAGTAGCTGAGCAAGTAGATTCTAAAAGTTATTACAAGAAAAAATATTTTATAACTATATGAGGTGATAGATGTTTACTAAATGTATTGCAGTGATCATCTCACAATATATGCCTGTGTCAAGACATTTTGCTGTACATCTTAACTCTAAAATGTCAAATGTCAATTATATCTCAATAAAACTGGAAAAACATGAGCTCTCAGCAAATCAAATGATTACTTAATCTGCAAGTCAAAGTCTCCTTCCCCAATAAACCAACTTCCAAAACTCAAACCCTTCTTTTCAAAAAGCATAAGTACACACTTAACAGTGACAGAAATTACAGATGTGAGAGAGAGCAGAGACAATGGTATATACTATATATAAAGATTGTGTCTTCTTGTCAACATTTACAAAATAGGAAATGTACCAAAGTAGAATCATATTACGTTACAGGATAACTCTTAATAAATCCCAACCAGTTCAAATCATACTCACTAACTACAGCAAAGTAAGACCAGATATAAATAGATGAATATCATAGGAAAAAAACAACAAATGAAGCCCACTCCTCAGAGACTTGCCATTTTCAATTTCACTGGTTATGGAAAAAAATCAAAACTGCAATTGTAGAATATTTTGGAGAATAACAATAATGAGAACACTACATATATATGTTAAAGCTGGCATTTCTTATTAAAGGGAAAAAGATGTTGGAAAATTAGCTAGCCTTCTAGGGGGAAAAAAATAAATTTGGATCCTTACTGCATAATTCCTCATGCCAGATGAATTCCAGATGGATTAAAAACTAAAATTTATACTCAGCCATAGATTTGTTTTATCATTTAGAGGTGGCCAATGCCTTTGTTACCTTAAGCAAAAGGCAGAAACTAGAAAGATAATATTGGTATATTACAGTCCATTAAAATGCAAAGTTCTAAAGAAAAAAAAATGGCTAAAAGAAATTAAATTCTGAAGGAGATATTGCTAAAATTTTTAAATAAAATATTTAATATTCCTAAATATGGTAAGAGCATCATAAATCCATGTGAAAAATTGAAACCCAACCAGAAAAAAATACAAATTGCATGAACAAGTCCTTCAGAAATAAACATTTCAAATGTCTAGAAAGCATGTAAAGAGATGTTCAGCCTTCCTGGGAACATGTGTTTGTGTACACATGAGCCTGTGTGTCTGTACACAGGAAAACGTCTGAAAAGACAGACATCAAAATGTTAGCAATGATTATCCCTGGGCAGTGGGATCTCTTCTCTCTTTTTCAGAATTGCCTTGATTGTTCTAAATCTGCATATGTTAATTTTACATGTTTTATGGTGAAATTACTTAGCATCCTAAAAAATACAAATAAAAACTGGTAGTTTCTCTTTTTTTTTTTTTACAAAAATTCTTAAAATCTGTTTTTAATTACGTGGTAGAAGAATGCTACTTACAAGTGCTATAGACAATGTTCGTGTTCCCCCAAAATTCATATGTTGAAACCCCATGCTCAATATGGTGATATTAGGAGGTGGGGAGGTTTTAGAAGGTGGTTAGGTCATGAGGGTGGAGCCCGCAGGATGGGATTAGTGCCCTGCTGAAAGGGAGCCCAGAATGCTCTCTTGCCCATTCTGTCAGGTGGGAGAACAGCAGGCTAGGGACCAGCAAGTGGACTCTCACCAGACCAGAATCTTCCAACACCTTGATCCTGAACATCCCAGCCTCCAGACCCCTGATCATGCCCTGAGAAATAAATGTTTGTTGTTTAAGCCACTCTAGTCTATGGTATCTTGTCATGGCAGCCGAATGCTCTACAATACATGGGAAAACAGTCACTTTGCATTAGAAGATAAGGAAACAGGCTACAAAATCATGATTTAATTTTTGTTTTATACAGGAGATTTTCTATACAACAGCGATCTTCTCCAAGGATGGATTTAGGGGTCATTGTATGTTCTTCTTGTTTTCCAGCTATCTACAACAAACTATTTAGAAAAAAATTCAACAGTTTTTAAATACGAAAAGTTTGACTGCTACCAGTAGGGATTCCAGGGGGAGCCCAATGCAGGACTCCATCCCAGGACCCCAGGATCACGCCCTGAGCCAAAGGCAAATGCTCAACCACTGAGCCACCCAGAAGCCCCATCTATTTCCAAAGAAGAGGCAAATTCAGTGATGATAAAAGCTCTCCTTCTCAAGTCATTTCTCACCACAGCATACCTAACATACTCAATACTTACCAGAATTGGGTGGGCACTGACATTTCCTTACCTATCTCTCTGTGTGACCCGGCCCCCTTGAGAGCAGAAAGGAGAACACCTCCCCTCACCCCTGACTGCAGGGAAGCAGCAGGTGTGGCCTGTGGCCCTACCACTCCTCGCTGGCCCTTCTCCCTCAGGCATCTGCATCTCCAGGGAGGAGGTAAGGAGCTGGCCAGAACTTTTGCCCTCCTTCCCTGGTCCCCTTCCTTTGCTGTGATGTATTTCAAAAGCTCTAGTATACCCCACCAGGAGTCAAGCAAAGATTTGCTCAGACTCTGTTGAAGAACAGACGTCCAGAGCAATTTGTGCTGAAGCATACTTAGGGGCTTCTCTAAAATAAATAGGTGGCTCCCACTTGGTCTCAAAGAGCTTCCTAAAACCCCGGCCGTCAGCAAGCCACTGAATGCACCCTATCATCTCTGAGCCTCCATGAAATACACCCTGGCCGCCAACTTTGCAAAAGGGGTTCTGTGAAATACTAGTCCCTTGAGATCCCCTCCATCAAATAGGGATTCTGGGGCCGCATAAGGTCAGGTAAGCACTGCACGCGGAGCCCACCTTCTGGAAGCCCTGGGAGACCTCCTATGGTCCTGAGATCTGAAGGTCTTCCTTCTCTCATGGGTGGTAGGCAGCAAGAGCAAACTGTAACTGCTCTTGAATATGTTCACATGAAGTACAGCAAGGACCTCTATACCTTTCCAGAAAATATGCCGTGTACCAGCCCGGGGCTACCAAGAAATAAAACCCAACTCAGGTGGTTCGAGGGTCTTTAAAAACTGGCAGGGACTATTTTCAGAGCTGTAGGCAGAGGGAAAGGAAGGAGTGTGCTCCTTGAGGGTAGTCGGGGCTGGAGCCATGGGGTGGGGCTGCCTGTGGGAGATGGGGTACAGGAGGGGACCAGCCTCTTCCAGACACAGGACACAAAGAAGGAAGAGCAGGAGACAAGTGCCCCAATCTGTCTCCTCCAAATGGGAAGGGAAGCAAGAGGAGAAGGGCGTAGTAGTGGAGGTATCTGTAGGGGGAGCCTCCTGGGGCACAGAGCAAGATGGGACAGGAGTGGGGTGTGCTGGAACATGGAGCTTATAGATCAAAAACAAGGCAACAAAACATGAGAAGTTTGTGATTTCCCTGTGAAAATCCCTCATTGTTTAAAAGTTAGGTTTGCATTTCGAACTGTTTTACTAAGATTAAGGGGGAAGGGGCTTACCTCTGTGTGTCCTAAATGTGGTAAGAGGGTTGAATTTCACTATTTTGACCTGCCATTTCTGTCCTGAGGAAAGCACTAGAAAGGATTAAGACCACATTTCCTTTTTCAGAATAACTGCCCTTTTGTGCTGGCAGGGACTTGGCTGCAGGAAGGAGGAGCTTCCTCTGTCATCCTCCCCCAAGGACACAGTGACCTGAGCCACTTCTAGGCCCTGAACACTTTGGAAACCTGAAGGCTTTCACCTGCAGGCAGAGAATAAGAAATACCCAGGTGGTATTTAGCGCTGCGTGGTGTGGGAAATAAAAAGACAATCAGATCTCTTTTGATCAGTCTCTATCTCTTGATGTCCTGAAATTTACATTTCATTGCAATAAAAAAGAATCAAAGGAGGGCTGACCCAGAGAGGAGAGCTATTCCTAATTCTGATGGATCATATAACACCCCTTCTTGGAGATCTATAATGTACACTGTTAAAATATCTAAGTCGTCCTCCAGAAAAAGAAACCCATTTGACCTTGCTTAATCCAGGATTTCACTCATGTGAAAATCGAACCTTTTCTTTTTTTTAATCCAAGAACCCTTTGGAAAGTTCTGTGGTGTCCTGAAGCCCTGTTTCTAGGATCTATGTGTTGAAGCATGGTCAACATGCAGCTTACTCCTACTTAATTAATAACCGTGTAGTAATTACCTCACACAGCAAAAAAGTAGAGTTTTTTTAAAAAGACTCATGAGTAAAAAGCCAGGAGAAGTACAGGAAAGAATGTGCCCTCCCAATCAAATGGAATAAAAGGGATGAGGTTTGTTTTACAGCCTGCTAAGAAGAAAGTCTATGGTAGCATTTCAAAGGATGAAAGTATATGCCACTCATGCTAAGAAGTAGCTTGCCTGGGGCACCTGGGTGGTTCGGTGGTTGAGTATCTGCCTTTGGCTCAGGCGTGATCCCTGGGTCCTGGGATCAAGTCCCACATCAGGCTTTCCTTCGTGAGCCTGCTTCTCCCTCTGCCTGTGTCTCTGCCTCTCCCTCTGTGTCTCTCATGAATAAATAAATAAAATCGTTTTTAAAGAGAGAGAGAGAAGTAGCTTGCCTGATCCTAACCAGAAAGACCTCCAAAAAAAAAAAAAAAGAAAGAAAGAAAGAAAGAAAGAAAGAAAGAAAGAAAGAAAGAAAGAAAAGAAAGAAAGAAATCTGAGGCATATACGGAAGAGAGGGAGAGAAATGACATTTCAGGCAGAAGCAGTGGTGCCTGCTACTTCTCTAATGCAGCTGTAAGTTGTGTGTGGTGTGCAGTAAAGCTATTTGCCAACAAGAGCAAAAGTGAATAGGCCTGCAGCCAGCGATGAGGACTGGGGGGCATCTGAGGAGGTTGATGACCAGCAGAGAGCCTCCCAGTCCAGGATTAGCATTTTCAATCTGATTCTAGGAGCAACTGGGAGCCATATAGACTTTGGAGAATCTTCAAAATGAAAATAATGTGCAGTGCAATACACAGGATAGCTTGTAAGAGAAGATAGTTCAGAGAGCCAGGTAGAAGGTTATACTCATCCTTGTTAAAGAAGCCAGGAACACTGGGACTGGGACTCGAAGCTACAGAGGTAGGGACAGATCTGAGAGATAACAAACATTGTGTTTTCTGGACAGGATTGTTCCAAGAGGCTAAGGAGGCAGGGGAGTTGAAAATGGACAAAGTTTAGGAGTCCATACTGGGCTCATATGGAATTTGAGCTTTCAGACTATGATCTACCCCAGCTCAAATTTCTTAATAATTCTTCATCTCCATTGTAGTGGTTCTGGTTCACTGTACTCTGGGCAAGTCAGCTGATGTCCATGCTTCAACACTTTCTGTGCCCATCAGCTCTGATGCCAGAAGCAAAGGCAACTGGATAAGGAAAATACAGCCAGAAATAACAGAAACCCAATGAAAAAGGAAGGCTGGAATACATTGTTTGGTACTAAAGGACAATTAAAAGGAGGCCTGAAGATAATCTAATAAAATCCAAATTACATATCAGTTATATCCCTTGATCTTGGGTCCAGAATCCTTTCAGGATGTTGGGATTGAGCTTAACCCAACCACCTCCACCTCAGAGACAGAAAGCTCAGCTGTCATCCTAAATGATCCTGAAATACATTGACATCCAAGTAGATAATGCCTAAATCATCTTGTGTGCATGCCTGCAGCACATCTTATGCCATGCCAATGTGTCTTATCTCACAAACACATTCTGATAGCACCTGAACCCAAAATTATTATAAGAGCTGAGAAGCATTAAGTCAAGTTCAACCTCAAAGCTCATGACAGAGAAGTACCTCTCCAGACGCATTGTCTTTATACCAACACATCATCATTACTTTTCCAACCCTCTTTCATCTACCATTTTGTTGGCATTTGTGCAGCCATCCTCCTAATAACCCAAACACAAAATTCTATGGTCATCTTTGACCTCCCTCTCTTCTTCACTCAAGTTTTATGTCTATCTTCACATATCACTGGCAACTGTTCTCTCCTTTCCATTTTCACAAAATACATCCCGTACATTTTGGCCTCCAGCATCTTCACCATGTTCTATCACTGCAGTGCCCCCAAATGATTTTTACAATCCACTTCTTGTCCTCCGAATCCACCATGCAGCCAGAGTAACTTCATAAACAGAGTTAGGTCAAACTGCCTGTCTCCAAAATGTCCAAAGTCCCCTTTGTACAAGATATATTTGCATGGCATTGGGTGCTTCCATTTTACAAACCATCTCTCAACATTTCATTGACAAGTACCCCCCTTTATTTACTTTATTTATTTTTACTATGCTCTCCACCCCAAATGTGCCTCCATTGTTTTCCACTTGTCTTGGTGGCATTACATGCTGCACAGCATTTTTAAAGATTTAAGAATTCGTAAGTAGAAAAGTATTATCTTCACCACCATCAAAATCAAAGCCCTTCTCAAATGTCACATATTCTCTGATGCCTCTATTAAATCCCTTTTACTAAACAGAATTTCTCTCTCTTTTGACCTCTTATGGAAGGTTTCAAGACAATCTGTGTTGTATTAGCGTTCGTTACACTCGTATCTTAACTCCCCTATCTGAACATAAGCCCTCTGAAGGCAAAAGCAATGCCTTATTCATCATCACACCCCTCATATCTCCTAGCAGAGTGCCCTGCTCCATAAATGTTTACTGAGTGATTGGATAAATAAACAGACTTAGAACTCACACCCTCTTAGCAAACTGGAAATAGATGGAGAATATGGAATATCAATGGGAGGCATTGCTCCAGCTGCTGCTACAACACTGTTAATTACACAATACTTTTATTGAGCAATTCGGTGGTAATTCTTGCAGCTATTCCTCCTTAATAAGATCCATTGTGCACCATAAAATAGTAACTGGGACGCAGTTTGTATTCCACATACATCACATTTCTCTTTAGCAGGTTCTTCTATATCCATAATCTTATCATTATTACTATTACCCTCAGAAGACAGTTGACTTGCATTAATCAGGCCTGCTGCCATTCCCTTGCCAGATTTTCTGCAGTTTTATTGTGCTTTTGGACATTTTAATTAACTTGAAAAATTAATTTTAAAATCTTACCTTATTAATGCTCTGCCCCCTTGGAAATCCCTTCTTCTTGTTTATTATCACTGACCACTTGAAGATGAGGTCATTAGTGATTAAAGCTCCAGAGAACTTCCACACCATCTTGCTGCAGACTCTATGCTGTTTTTAAGTGGGATGAGAATAATAATCCAAAAATTGAAGGTGGGGGGAGATTTCTGTTGCTTTGGGAGTTTAAAGACTTATTTCAATTATGCCATAACATTTATTCCTCAACTATCTGCTCTCTACTGAAGCTCAACAATGTTAGTTTATTAATGCCATCTACAGAGCTGAGGGTCTTTTTTTTTTTTTCTTTTTTTTTTGCCCACTTGACAAGCTGAAATGAATAAGACAGCAGACTTGATAACTCAAGAATATAGACACATTGCCAAATACCAGAACACATCAGAGAAAACTAGCTTCTTGATCCTTCATGCTCTTTCTGGGAAATATAAAGGGATAGTCGCTGAACACAAGTTCTTCATTCTCTGAACAAAAAAATGGCAATATCTCACAGCTAACTGCAAAAAGTTGGTAGTGGCTTCCTGGTTACTATTAGTGGGGGTGTGAGGCTATATCAGGATCTTCCACAAGGAGTGTCCTTATCAGTAAGAGCTGCCTCCCAGGTGCATAGGACGAGTGAATGACAGACAGCCACATGTCTGCCTTTCACATTATAAACATTCAGTACTCTTTTTGTATAATTTATAATAGTGATTTTTGACTTTTGATTATGAGAATCTAGTCTTAATTTCATAAATAGGACAAACTTTCATATAATCCCATATTTTCTGTTGATACAGAAAATATATGATAAAAAAGCTAGTCTGAATTCAGTAACTACTTTACATGAGTCTTCATTTTATCAATACTAACTACCCCTATATATACGTGGTCCATGCATGTACAGGATGTTTTGTTTATTGAGTTTACAGACAGTCCTTGGTGTGCATATATGTATTGTGTACTCTTTGTATTAACTCTGTACCAGCCCCACCCCACTCCTCCTCCTCCAGCCAAAGCTCAGATGTTCACAAAGTGGAAACCCCTCATTTTAGTCATACAACTCAAGAAATGAATATGCAAGCCAAAACACTTATATGGAGGTTTACTTTCAAACATTTCCTTTTTTAGTGGTTTAAAACAAAAATCATTTTATTTATCGAACATTTTCAAGAGAGGGCTTATTTTGCCCTGATTCCATTTAAAATGCCTGCAGTTTTATATAATAACAGAAAGGTAGAGAACTACTTTTTTCTGCTGCCTCCAGCCTGTGCTCCATTAACCAGCTAACTAAGGTATCTGTTGACAGGAAAGAACAGGCGCTGGTTTGTTACAAGGGTATTTTAAGGATGCGGAGTAATACGACACACATTTGCGAAGAGCTCAGCCTACTTCCCTTCAAGTCATTTACTAGCTGATTGTCTGAAGTAACTCACCTTCCATCTCAGAGCCTCAATTCTTTTTTTCCTTTTTTATTCATTCATGAGAGACAGAGAGGCAGAGACACAGGCAGAGGGAGAAGCAGGCTCCAGGCAGGGAGCCCGACGTGGGACTCGATCCTGAGACTCCAGGATCACACCGTGGACTGAAGGCGGCACTAAACCGCTGAGGTACCCGGGCTGCCCCCAGAGCCTCAATTCTTGCACATGTAAAATGGAGATAGTGCAAGTACCTAGGTCATAAGGCTACTGAGACTATTAACTACATCTCTAGAGATTAGCCCGATGCTAGGAACATGCCAGGTACCTAATAAGATCAACCGATAACAGGGGCTTACAGTAACAATAGTAATGGGAGGGGTGGAGGACGCATAGCTGGGCCCCAGGGAAACAATAGGAGTCAGAATCTCCAAGTCTGTCTCCAGGAGCTGCAGAATTTCTTGCCCATATGATTAGTTCCCTTTGCTGTAGACTGTCTTCCCCTTGGCCTCTTCTTTAATTCTGCCTCAACACTTCCTAAAAGGAAATTATACCGCTAGAAGATCCATGGGGGTAGGCATGTGGTTGATTTTGCTCCCTATAGCTTCATACAATGCCAGGCACATATTAAGTCCTCTGTCAATCAATATTGGCAGCATGTGTGGGTTCTCATGCCACCCACTCTGAATACAACTCTACATGATCTTATTAGTGCCAGTAACGCAGCACCATCTGTGTGACTCAGTGTCTGTTTTAACAATATTTTCCAGGGAAAAGAATATGATTGGCCTAAACCTGGGTCAAGTACCAACTATAATCAAGTCAGTGGGAGCTAGATAGGCAAGATCACATATGGCTGCCCATTCTAGAAGAAATTCTCTAAGAAGAAACGGAAATGAATAGAGCTTTATGAGCATCTTTTGTTTATAGAGTATAAAAATTCAGAAGAAAGATAATTTAGGGCTGGCAAGATGGATTAGTCATGGCTTCATGGACTAAGTAGTATTTCAGGTGGGTTCTGAAGGATAGATAAAGTTTTGATAGGAGGATTGTTTTCCTATGTATGTTTATTAAATTTTGCTTAATATTGTACAGTGAGCTAAATCACACTCTACCATTCTGACACAATTTTTGTTTAATTTCTATTGTGTACAAAGCCCTATAGTAAACAGTTAGAAATACAAAGACATATGAGCAGGTCCTGCCTTTAGGATCTTTCAATTGGTTGAAGGGAGACCTAGACATATGAAAGCAGGAGCTCTAGGAGCTAAAAAGGTGAAGAGAGCCTTTTAGGCTAGAACAAGAGTAGAATTGGCTTCCTCTAGAAGGTGTGACTTGTGCTAAGCACTGGCTAAGTGTGATTAGGCAGAGAAAATGAAGAGGGAGTATTCTTTCTTCATGGCTTACCAAAAAAACAAAACAAAACAGAACATTCCCAACCCCATTGTCCCTTCCCACCTCCATCATAGAACCTGAAAGAACCACATGCTCACCTTCCCAGCCTCACATTGTCTCCAGCCAATGAGACACAAGTGGAAGATGATGGGGCTTCTTGCTCTGCTTAATAAAGGTACAACCTTCACTGGAGCCCTTCTGACTTGAACAAGGATGTGATGCTTAAGATTGCAGTGGTGTTCCTACAGCAGTGAAGCTCTTTGTATGAGAGAAGTGAGCTCCTTCATATGGACCCAGGCACACAAATCTGAGGAATCCCCCCACTTTAGGTCTTTCTTTTGAAAATTTGTCAAAACTTATTTTATGATCCTGTGCTTCAGACTAAATGTTTGTGTCCTCTCAAAATCCTTAAGTCTTAACACCTAATGTGATAGTATTTGGATGTGGAGCGCTTGGGAGGTAATCAGGCCATGAAGGTGGAGTCCTCACAAAAGGATTACAGCCCTTATAAAGAGACCCCAGAGAGCCTCCTCACCCCTTCTGCCATGTGAAGTTACAATGATAAGACAGCCATCTGTGAACCAGAAGCAGACTCTGCTGTGAGTCTGCCAATGCCTTAATCTTGGACTTCCCAGTCTCTAGAACTGTGAGGAATAAATTTCTATTGTTTATTAACCATGCAGTCCATGGCACTTTGTTATAGCAACTTGAACAAACTAAGCCATCCTAAATGTTTAATTGTTTCCATTCCAAACTTAGATCCAGGCTTTCCTGAATAAATGAACACAAGCTGTCAACTGCCACTTGGTAACTTGGTATTTCTTTCATGTTTTACTAGAAATGGATGCTCTCCTCTCAAAGAGTCTCCCTCACATCAACACACCTTCCCTAACTAGGTCTGGTCCTAAGCATTCGTTGATGAGCACTCTAATCATGACTCATTACCTTTCTTTCTACATATGATTTTTAAGGAAGAAATGAAAAGGCAGAAATGGCTTATTAACTTTGAGGAGGGCAGAAAAGAATGACTAAATCTGGCTCAAAAATATGGAAAATTGGCCATGCATTCACTATTGGGTGACTCACCCATCACCATGATACACCGACTTCATCTTAATCTCCGGAATCAATGAGCTGAGAAAAGTGAGAATTTTAATAGAAACTGGAAATAATTTCCACAGTGAGGGGCCCTGTGCTTTTTTAGGATCCTGATTGTCTCCATCATCAGATACTAAGTGTATAGGAGCTGGTATCATTTCATGGGATGGAAAAAAGATGAAGCAGGAGAGAGTTTAGATAATGAATGAAACTCATCTAGAAATTTTCGCAAAGACAAAGTCAAATCAGCAATTACTTTTGAGTACATAATCAGGACTGGGACCTAGGGTCTCAGAGCCCCCATCATCCAGAGCAGACAGGAAGAGAGGAAAAACCAACATCTTGATGTTCACCCTCACTCTAGACTTTCACAGGTGACTGGCTGCCAGGCCAGTGGCAAGACCCAGTTGGGCCAGTGTTGAAGGCTTGTTTCAGGACATGAGCTGGTCCCATCCACATGACTATGGTAGTGGAATGTAATAGCTCTGGAATCAGATACCAGCTCTTCCACGTCCCAGCTGTGTTACTATGAGTCAGTTACTTAATTTCTGTGAGGTAATGGCACTTTTCCATCTGTAACATGGGGCTGTTTGGATGAATTGCTGCAATGCATCTAAAATAATTAGTGTGGCATGTGACACGTTATAAGAACTCAACAAATGCTGTCTCTTATTACATTGCTATTGTTGTTGTTGTTATGACCAGTGGGTCCAGAGGTGTCTCTCATATCCAGATGGCACTTGGTAGATACTGAGGGAATGAATGAATGAACAAACAAGTGAGCAAACTAACGCAGGAATAAACAATAGGAGAATTGTCACAAGCAGTACACAGCTAACTGTGGGTTCAGTGAATTCTGAGGTAAATCATTTTCTTTAAGCCTCATTTCTCTTTTTTAAAAAACTGTTCATTTTTAAATCAGCCCCAATATTACACTATGCAGATTTTTCTAATATACTTCTGGAACAAAACTCCTTTTAATATCCAAAATATTACAAGCATGATGTTTAACAAATATAGGGTTACTTAGAAATGGGAAGCAGCTTTTATTAATCCTCAATGTAGGGGAGTCTGTTTAAAATTCTGTTACGATTTGTTGAGGGCTAAGAACTCAGCTTGTCACATTCACCCAGGGAGTATAGCTCTTAAGGAGTAAATTAAAAATTGGATACACATCTTTGAAGAGACTGCGTATCTTTTTAAAATATCTGTTGATATCTACTCACATAGAAGAGTAAAGAGAAGATCTGCAGAGCTTGGCCAATGCCCAGCAGGTCAGGAGTGGGAGGAGGTACTTCAAAGGAGGGCTATGTAGAACTGTCTGGTAAGCTCAGAGTGAGTAATTAACATCAGCAGCATTCTAAGCAAAAGTGAAGGTCAAGGTGGTGTAGAGGATCAGACAGCTGACAAAAATGACCTGGGACAACCAAATAATAGGAGAAGCATAGATATTTCAGTCTTGGCCCATCAGAGCAAAAATTAAGTTAGCAGCAGGGAAGTAATCACTCTTAGGTACTTTTCTAAACATATCACCCAGGTACTATGTAGATTAGAGATAGGAAATGAGATATGTGTGTTGTTATCTAAGTAAAAACTATCTTACCTTTAAAGGAAACACGTTTGTGGTTTTAGCCTGGCATCATTTCTTGAAACCTGGATCTGCTTATTCAGTGATTCTGTCTCCCAGTTAAACCCACAGTAGGGGTCAGCTTTTAACTTTTGACTTGGACCAACCCAGAGTGCTTCTTCCAGTTACCTACCTAACGATAGCCTTGGACTTCACTTCTGCCAAGAGCCATCTTCTAAGACCAAAAGCACAGCATGTTCAAGAGATGGTAAGTATCCCTGTGTGAGTAGAGTATAGAATGCCCAGGAATAGGGAATAGATGGTAAGGCTGGAAGGGATGATAGAAGCCCGTGAGGCCATACTAAAGAATTTAACCATAGGTGGTAGGCATGAGTGAGGTTTGGTCTTTGTAGTACCAGATCATATTCCTTTCTAGAAGAAGCTTTACGAATCTATTGTTTGTACACAAGATATTGTTTAAAGGCTTTTTTTTTTAAATGCAGTACCTAATGTGAGAAACAGTAAAATGTCATTTTTAGTTTATTAGAAGAGGGATCGGTAAAGAGAGAGGGAGAGAGAATCTTGAGCAGACTCCATGCCCAGAGTGCAGCCTGACCCAGAGCTCAATCCCATGACCCGGAGATCATGACCTGAGCCAAAATCAAAAGTTAGACACTCAACCAACTGAGCCAGCCAAGTGTCCCTTACTTTTTATCATTATATATTTTATTATAACTTCTTTTATCCACGTGTTTGCCTCCTAATAAGGGCGTGTTTTCAACTTATACCATATATGCTCACATACTTGACTCTTGATTTTATTGCCTCCCTCATTTAGACAAGAAAATATATTTTTCTGTAAAATTCTACACTGCTCCTCTTTCACCTAGACAGATTCTCCTCTCCCATGAGTACAGTCTTATGGTTGTCCAGGTCCCTGAACCCCCAACACCATCCATCCCAGTGCTCACCACTAATATTTCACCTGAAATATTTTGGAGCTTTGTGGTTAGTATTATGAGACAAAGAACCTGATTAAGCCAGTGTGAATCAGGGCCTACATGTGGTCACAAAACCCTCCTTCCAGCCACAACCAAAGGATTTGTGTGAAGAACGGGGCACAGGCTCATCATGAACCGCAAGTATGCCCACTACCTCTCTTTTTCAAACATGAGTGCTTCAAGGCAACATTTACTTGTGGGGGCAGTTTTGTAGATGCTAAAGAACTAATAAAAAAAAAAAGAAACCCATGAATACAATTTGATTCTGACTAAATTGTCGCCAATTGTGGTTTAATTCTGAATGAGCATTCATCAGTTAACCAAGGAGAAGAGACATAATAATTCAAGGGTAAGTAGTAAGATGGACCATAATTTAAATTATTATCTGATTAAAGTCTTAGGTCTGAATTAAAGTGATAATATCAAGGGAAAAGAGGGTGTTTTGAAAAGAAATCTAGTTTACCATTTGTAATCAAGACTTATTGGGGTTTCCATACCTCTTAAGAGCTAGATGAGATGTCTCTGCATTCTACAGATTCTCAGCTATTGCAGAGTATAGGATCCAGGCCCAAGGAGGAAACTAGAAAGGACTTAAGTAGAGAACCAAGGCCTACATCAAGGGGTGTAGGACTCAGGATGGGGCCGTAATATTAGGAAGATACTAGGCAGACACAGAATATTAGACAGAAGCTGAGGCCTGCAGCTAGTATGAGAAGCAGAGTGTAGTGCACTTGAGTGTCCCAAGCTTGCTCTGGAAGTCTAAATCCTGAGTCTAGTTGGCAGCAAAGGAGATGTGGAGCTGCAGCAGGAGTGATGAGGAAGGGGCAGATGGAGGCACATATGGGGAAGCCCCCAGGCCTGGCTGAGCCACTGGGTACCAAGAGGGTGACCTTTGCACACACCCTCACTGGATAAGAATGGAGATAATTGAGTCATAATGGCTACCGATCTATGTCTTGGCTTAATTAGGAAGGCCTCAGCAGCAGGAGTGATCCTCAGTGTAGTGGTGAAGGGATGATGGAACCAGTAGGAGAAGATGAAAGAGCAGGAAGAGGATAATCCATCCTCTGCTTCAGAACTCGAGTTTGGGGGCATATCTGGAATCCCTGCTGCTTCTCAGGTGTTCTTGGGACTCAAAAATCATTTGATGCTCAGAATGACTCTAGGACTCAAGTTTTACTCAGGTCGTGGAGCATCAGGATCAGGGTGGTGGATACAGATCCAAGCCTCAGTGGGCTCAAGGTCCAGAGGAGGATAAGAGTGTGCAGGAGCTTTACGAGCTTAGAATAGTTAGCACCATCGAAGGTGTAGTTTTAGCTACAGACACCCATGTCCAGCCTAGGAACCTAAGAATCATTTAGAAAAATGTTTTTTTTTTGAGAGAACTGTGTCTCTATTTCCAAAGTAAGGTATCGCCAAATGAAACTTTCCTTCTCCTGCATACACACAACACCATGCATGTCATGAGGGATTTTTTAGCTCATGAGGAGAAAACTGAAAAGAAATGATATTGAGTTTGGTTTCGCCCAGCATGGCATTATTTCTCACTGAATAATCGAGGTTTGGGGAAATTGATGTCAGTTTATTGTTTATAGTTATCCTGTTTGTGCCGTGGGGCCAGACGATATCTTTGTGGTTGGGCATGTGACTCTACCTGAATAGAATGAACATTCATAGGGGGGCAATCATTTTAAGAAAAGGTCAACCTGAGACCAAAAAATATATAGAAACCAGGAGGTCAACCTCATATAGGGAAGAAGGAAAACACTTATTTCTCTGAATCTGGAAATCCATTGGGATTAATAATGACGTGTGGAGGGATAGAAACATGTTGGGAGGGGCACCTCGGTGGCTCAGTGGTTGAGCATCTGCCTTTGGCTCAAGTTGTGATCCCAGGTCCTGGCATTAGGTCCCTCATCAGGCTCCCCATGGGGAGCCTGCTTCTCCCTCTGCCTATGTCTCTGCCTTTCTCTCTGTGTCTCTCATGAATAAATAAAAAAATAAAATTGTAAAAAAAAATAATAACTCTCATTAAAAAAAAAAAGAAACATGTTGAGAGCTGGAGACAAGCTATCTTTAGTCATATGGAGGTAGACAGAGAGCTGACCTAGCAAAGAACCCTACAATGGGTCTGGGCATGGGTCGCTGTTGTAAATAATTCTGGTGTGCTTCCCTTTACTATTAATCAAGATGACTCTGGGTGTCTCCTAATAGAAACACAATTCAAACTAGCTTCAGCAAAAATATAATTTATGGACTTACAGAATTTCAGGAATTGCAAATACCCAAACTGAAAAGGCAGAGATGGAGGTGGAGTTCAGGGACATTTGAACCCAGGGATCCAGACACCTCCAAGACTTCTGTCCTTCATCACCACTTTTATCTACATTATGACTTTATTCTGTCTCAGCAGTTATTTCTTTTTTTTAAAGATAATTTATTTGAGAGAAAGAGAGTGATTGAGAGAGGGAGAGAGAGCACAAGCAGGGAGAGGGGCAGAGAGAGAAGCAGACTCCTTGCCAAGCAGTGACCCTGGGATCATGACCTGCGCCAAAGGCAGCCGTTTAACCAGCTGAGCCACCCAGGGCCCCTCTCTCATCAGTTAATTTCTTCATGCAGTGGTAAATATGGCCACCATGGGCTCTTGAAATTTACATTTGAAACTATTGCTTTCAAAGAGACAGCCTGGACCTCTCTCTTTGCCCTAAGAAAGGATTCTTAGTGACCTAGTTTGGATCATGTGTCTTTCACTGAACCAATCAATTGAGGCCAAGGGTGGTGGGCACTGTTCCAACTACCACCTCTTCGAGTCACTCTTACGGTTTTATGGTTCACATAGCACTCATGATGAGCTGAACTTAATGCTATCTACTATCTGTCTTCCTGATTGGCATGTAAGTTCTCTGAGAATAGACACATTTCTGATTTGTTGACCACTGTATTCCTAGCACCAAAACAATACTTCAGTACATAAGAGCTACTCAACAAACACTTCTGAATTAACACATCATAAACCCAGTCAAAAATCAAGCCATATGTGAAATTCATGAGCCATTAAAAATCGTGTCTTGAAGAAAATTGCTATGCCAAGCAAAAAAGAAATGTATATAAAACTCCATTTCCAATAGAACCTGAATTATAAATAAGCATAACTTTAAAGCACTATGTCTCAAATGGGAGGGGTAAAGTGAGCAGGAACTCATCAGACTATAGAGCTTGCCCACTCATTTCATGCAAAGGAAATGAAAAAGGTAACCAAAGTCAGAGGGAGGCTGTGCCCTGCTGTCCTCTTGGGCCCCTGGTAGGGTTGCCAGATAAAATACAGGAGTCCCAGTTATATTTTGTTTTCAAATAAATAACAAATAATTTTTTGTAGAAATATGTCCCAAATACTACATAATAATACTAAAAAATTATGCATCATTTTTCTGAAATCCTAATTTAGCTGGGTATCTAGTATTTGTATTTGTAAATCCAACAACCCTAGTCCTTGGGGGCCCCAGTGCCCACCCAGAGGGCCACAGAAGTACTGAAATAGCAGTGTGGCATGGAGAACAAGGTCAGGAGATAGGATCTTGGGTCTTCCTGGGCTTCTGGTTGACACAGAAGGAATGCTCCAGCGGTTCCTGCATGCTCACAAGGGAAGATGCAAATGGTGGCCAGCATCCCTGCCATGAGGAGCTGCAAGGTGACCTGGAGTGGAGGCTGAGGAGTGGGATGAGTAGGCCAGCTGCAGAATGACCTGTGACCAAGACTCAGAGGGTCTGTGGCATGGTAGAGCTGAGGTAGGGCTGAGCCAGCAGAAGACCCCAACCCTGACCAAGCCAAATGGACTTCTCCTGAATCACACTAGCTCCTACCTCTTAGCTAACTCTAACAGCATGCCAGAAAAGACAACAGATATCTTTGCAGAGGCCAAAAGAGTTCCCAAGGAGCACACAAAGACCAGCCCTTAGATCTTTCCCAGTCACCATGAAGCAACCCTGGTAAGCAGTTCAAAGCTTGGTGTGGTGTGCATGTATCCAAAAAATGGTGATTCTAGCTAAGTTTACCATCTCTCTGCCATAAGTGAAAATGCAGACATCAGAGAAAAATGAAAACCAATAACGAAAATGAGGAACATTGCCCCCCCCCCTTTTTTTTTTCATTCTGAATATCCATACATAAAAAAATAAGAGGGAAGAGAATTCTTCTTCAGGAAGGACTTGATCTTTCAAGATAACCCTTCTCTGGGCCTTCCTTTGTTTGTGAAAAGTAAAGTACCCTGAATCATAGGGTGAAAAGATAGAATCAAGAGAAAAATTAGAATGTTCCCTGTAACAAAGTAATCAGAATTTTAGAACCTTTTCCTAAGGAGCTAAAGCTTTGAGAGACCTGTCTGAGAAGTGGGCTGAAGCCAGGAAGAAGGTCCAGGGAATATGATGAGAAGCTGAGGCCTAAGGAAGAAGTAGCCTGTGAGAAATAGTCCCCTGTACAAGATGTCTAAGGAATGTTTAAACACAGTGGTGTCTAATCTTCAGCTGTAACTTATTCTCTGTTCTGGGCAGGGATATAATCTAACTCCCCTCCATTAACTGAAAGCCAGGAAAATCCATTAAACACAAAAGTCTATGGTAGGGTCACTGGAGACTTAAAGGATTGACAGTGAAGAGACGAGTTGCACTGCAGATTCTGCAGTGTGCTACGTGCACACCCATGCACGGTGACCCTAACTGATCCAGGACTGGAAATGAAGAAATCTTCCTTCTCCCCTAAGTACTAGAGAACAAGATGATCCTCAAGAGGGAGGGCAAGGAAGGCTAAATTGTATTATTACCTGGATTAATGAAGGAATAAAATATATCAAACCGTGAATAGTGATTATCTTTAGGTGCTATGAGGGATGATTATTCTTTTCTGTTTAATGCTATATTGTGCAATGAATCTGCCATGAGGGAAAATGATTAAGAATCAAAGAAATTATGATACAACCGGCAAACAGTGGTGATGGAATGGCACGCCCAGCCTCTCATCCCTGGGCACCAGCTGGGGTCTGAGTCAGCTGATGCTCTGCCTGCCTTGGTTGTGCCTGGCTCAGGAATTGGGAGGTCTGAACCCACACCTGGAAGGTGCCAGTGCCCTAGGAAGAAGGAGAATGCCTGCAGGGTGGTGGTGGGTGGGAGAGTAGGACTGTGGCTGGGGAGACAGACTCAGCAGCAGAACTCGAGCAGAATACCTGTGTCAAGCAGCTGTGCTGAGATGTGTCCTTCACTATCGCAGACACTCACCACACTGCCTCTCAATCTTGAGCAAAATGTCAAGAAATGAGGAGGTGTTTTCATATTTTTATCTAATGTCTCTCTGGAATGTACTTTCATTACTCTTTATAAAAATTTTACATTTCAAAATTAGCAGGTTTTTTAATCATGCCATTTTTCTCTCTAGAAGACCTTAGAGGGTATGCAGTACCGCTTCCTCTCTTTACAGATTGCACACTTGAGCCTCAGAGAAGAAAAAGGATGAAACCAGGATTACATAGTGCATTAGTCAGGATCCTCCAGAGAAACAGAACCAACAGGATGTGTATATAGAGAGAAAGAGATGGATTTTAAGGAATTGGCTCATGTGATTATAGAGGCTGGCAAATTCGATGTCTGCAGGGTGGGCTGGCAGATTGGAGCCTCAGAGAAGAGCTGACACTGCTGTTCAAGCCTGAAGGCCATCTGCTGGCAGAGTTCTCTCTTGTTTTGGGAAGGTTAGTCTTTCCTCCCATCTAGACCTTCAACTGATTGGATGAGGCCCACCTGTGTTATGTGGGCAATTTGTCTTACTCAAAATCCACTGATTCACATGTTAATCTCACCCAAAAATAACCCTATTGAAATATTAAGAATACTCTTCCACCACATATCTAGCCCATCCAAGTTTATGCCTGAAAACAATCATCACACATCAATAGTTAGAAGTAGAAATGGAATTAAAACCCAAATCTCCCAATTTTCAGAAAGCTCACTCACTCCATCATGTGGCCTCAATAAGACTTAGACTAAAAAAAAAAAAACTAAATTCTGGAGTCTTAAAATTTTCAATGCAAGAAGCTAGGGGTAGTGAAACATTATGCTTAACAAATGTATTCATTTATATGCTTTAAGTGATTTTCCCTAGCAATATGGCTACTTGGACACATTTCAAACCAAGAAAGAAACAAAACATAATTTAGAGAGAATGAATCCATGACCCCAGCTCTATAAATCCCACATAGCATCCCAACCCCACCATAAAATAACATTAATAAAATATTTTTGCAGCCCTTTGAGAGCCATAGATATTAGATCCAGAATATCGTGAAATACCAGACAGTGAGAGGTATGAGCACCACACGTAAGCTCAGGACAAGTTCCTCAGACAGCCACTTCTCGTCATTAATCCTGAATGTGCGAGGTGATTTCTTATTGGAGGAGGAGCACATTAGTGTTCACATTTTCCACTTCCCTTGTATTTCAATATTAGCGCTTTGAATTGTACCTCCTACAGTCTTTTTTTCTTCATTAAAGGGAAGAGAGAGGATGTAAGCTTTGAACTTAACACCTCATTGAGAAGGCTACATTATAGGAGGAGACTTCCCTTCGCTGCTCTAACTTACTGGAAGAATGTTTTATTAGCTGAAGAAGTAAAACTACCACTCTTTAAGATTCTCACCATATTTCTCCTACAATAACATCATTACCATAGCAAACTATGGATTTCAGTTCAGTATCATCTTTCTTCAGGATTTAGGTAATGAATCCATTTGAAAACTCTATATGCATTGGGAAGTATTTGGAGACTGCCATGAATTCAAATCTAGACAGATACAAGAATTAACAAGTACTTGTATTGCATTCAGCTCAGGAATGTTATCAAGAAGGAAGCAATTGCTGAGAGGGACAGACCAGTAGCTGAGAAATGAATTATAAGGCTGCCATTATACCTTTAGAACAGCCAACATACGAGATCTCGGGGTAAAATGGCAAGCCATTCTGTCTTCAGGACGGTGGACTCGGTTAGGCAATGTCTTAACCATAACAAAATACTACAGAACAGGTGGCTTCACCAGCACAAAGGTATTTATTTTCTCACGGCTTTAGAGGCTGGAAGTCCAGATCATGGTGCCAGCAGGATTGGCTTCTGATGAGACCTCTCTTCCTGGCTTATAACCAGCTGTAGAAACCCCCCTGTGCACAAGCAGAGAGAAGGAAAGAGAGAGGGAGAGAGAGGGATCAATCTGTGGTGTCCTAACAGATTAAGCCCCACTCTTAGGACCTCATTTAACCTAAATGACCTCCTTAAAGGCTTTGTCTCTCAGTACAGTCACATTGGGGGTTAGGGCTTCAACATATGACTTTTGAGGGTGACACAATTCAATCCATGATTCACGCAATATTAACCAACCTAAAAGGTCTTTTTCAATTCTTTCATCCTTATGCAGAGGACTTTTTCTTTCCCTCTTCCCCTTGCATTTTCTCCTGCTCCTCTTTCTCTTTCTTCTCATTTTGTTTTCCTATCAGATACAGATTAGATGACCTCATGGTAAAACAGAAAATGGTTTTCTTCTGTTATTTTTTTAATGCACTGAGTATTCAGGATCCTTTTTTTAATGCAAAGGAAATGATTCACAGTTATCTCAAAAGAACCCAAAACATATTTTTCTAAATAGTCTCAAGAATTTTTGCTTGCTCTGACCAGATCCAACTCAACATGGTGGTAAAAACATAAGCTGGAACATATACCAGACCTGACTTCCGGGGAGTTACTTCTTACATGTATTTAACTGCTGCAAATTCAACCATAGGCACTTGAAGGGTGGGTGAAGGGTGGGGTGGGGGAACATAGTCTCTACAATGTGATTCCTAAACACTAGTCATTCAGAATACCTGACATTCAACCAAAAAAAAGTAAAATGTTCTGACTAGGAAGGAAAAAAACAATTTTTTAAAAGATTTTATTTACTTATTCCTGAGAGACACAGAGAGAGACAGAGACAGAGGCAGAGAGAAAAGCAGACTTCCTGCAAGGCGCCCAATATGGGACTTGATCCCAGGACTTCAGGATCACGCCCTGAGCCAAAGGCAGATGCTCAACCACTGAGCCACCCAGGCATCCCTAGGAAGGAAGAATTTACCATAGGTAGACTTGTTACAGCAGAGGATGCGCTAAGACATCTATGCTACATTACATGGGCAACTTAAAGTGTTTTCAAAGATACTTCTGACTCTCTGATTTTCCCTAGTAACCTGTCCTCAAAAACTAACTCCAAAAGGAGACTCAATTTTCAAATGTATCATGACAAGGTTTAAAGAAGAAAGTCAAAGTTCCACTGGCCAGTACCAAAAAGATGAATCCAATCTGCCCCAGTAAAGAGGAGAAGGGACGGACGGGATCTCAGGCAGAGAGAACAGTGTAAGCAAAGGCAAGGAGGCAGGAATGTGGCCAGAAGGTACTGGTACTGGCTTCTCAAAGGAATGTGCTCCGGAATCACCTGGGAACTCATTAACATGCAGATTCTCCTGAGAGTCTGTATGTTAATGAGCTCCCAGGTGGCGCAGCTGCTGGTGAGGGAACCTCACTTTGATGACGGGGCACTTAGAAGATGATAAAAAAAAAATGATAAACTGGAAGGGTGTTTGTCGAGAAGGTAGCGAGACCAAAGGCAGGGCCATTTGTTGAGGTCAGGTTCAAGAGGACCTTGACAACCAGAGCGAGGTGTTGGACTTGTGATAAGTTAATACTCTTGAAATGATCAGGCAAAGGAGCAACCTCAACTATTAGCAGAAAAGTGTTACAAATGTTGTCTGACAGACCTATGCCGGGACCAAGCCGGCAAAGAACAATTCGAGTTAATTAATACAGAAGATTGGAAGAATTTGTGTCTCAAGGAGAAAAACTCCACTAAAGAGGGCAAAAATTTAGAGTGCCAAGAACAGTAAAAACAGCCCACATAATGAGATGTCGCTGCAACTTTAATGTTCAAAGGCCCTAAAATAGGTTGTAATCTACTTTTAATAAATATCTTTGAACAAACAATCATAATAATCTCTCTCCGAAGTTTGAAAAAGAATTGCATTTATATTAGAAATACTGAACTGCTCTTCCAGAAAGCACTTCCAAGAAACACCACGATGGGCAAATATTTATACACCAGTTGGTTCAAAAACCTGAAATATCTCTCCTACGGAAAGGACCAACAGTTACAAAATTAACCATAAAGGCAGAGAAAATTCGAGTCAAATACAGATTTTTTTTTAAATCCTGTATTCTATGTCAAGAACAACACAGGCAGGAAGAAAAAAAATGCAAAACTGAAATCAGATCCTTGTCATGATTTTGCTACCAATTGTTTGGCAGAACTGCTTTTTTAAAAAGCTGATTGGTACTTCAAGGCGCATTGTTTGGGCCCAACTCTAGATAAAGATAAACATTCAGGCTTCCGGGGACTGGAATCACAAGAGTGACTAGCAAAGTTCATAGGAACCGAAAGACCCTGGTGCCAATTAAGAACCATACATCCCATCACAGCAAGAAGGGAAGCTATTGAATAATTGAATAATCTCAAGCCATTCCAAAGGAGAATAAACAGATGATGGCCGGATCCCGTGGAGACTGGATGGGGCTGTGTGCATGGGAGTGCTCTATATTCTCTTCATACTTTGATTAATTATCCAGCTGTGCAACTGTCATTATCAAGGATATCTGTGAATCATGTGGCTCCGACAGTAACCAAATCTGGCTGTTCCTTTCATTTTTTTTTTTTTTCTCACATGGGTAAGCGCCTTGCTGTTTGGAAGAGTTACCTAGTATGTCACTGGAAACAAGCAAATGCTCCATTCACTGCAGACAACAATGGGTCAGTTTTTAGATTGTTTTCCACGGCACTGCCGATATAGACTTGGACAGAGGTACACCTGGTAGATGAGAGAAATATACTCTCCTATACATTGATCTTCCATTGGAAGAAGTTGGGAGAAAAAAAAAGAAGGAGAAGAAAGAGACGTTGGAAAACACTAGGCTTGAGATGAGAATGAGTCTCCTTTTTAAATCTTATTTGCTGACTTGTTTAAAGATTTGTCCTAGGAAGCTCTACCCCATCCCATCATTTTAAAGAAGAGGGAAGACACCTGGGTGGCTCAGTGGTTGAGTGTCTGCCTTTGGCTCAGGTCATAATCTCAGGATCCTAGGATCAAATCCTGCATTGGACTCCCCCCCCGCCCCAGAGAACCTGCTTCTCCCTCTGCCTATGTCTCTGCCTCTCTCTCTCTCTCTGCGACTCTCGTGAATAAATAAATAAAATCTAAAAAAAAAAAAAAAAGACCTGAATCTGTGGTTCAGGATTAATAACATAGTTCTCTAAACACTGATTTTCAAAAAATCCAAGCCAAAGAAAACCATTTGAAGTTGTAGAATTTCTACCTCTTTCAACCTGTCACAGGAGGAAAGAAAGGTATGGGGGAGGAGAGGGGAAAGACAGTCTTAAAATAATGTATCCTGTTAATAGTGGCCTATCCTACCCTCACTTGGTAGCTATGGCCAAGGTGACCATGAAAACTTGAGGGAGTTCATTTCTGTGTCTGAGTCTATCCACTGGATAGCAAGGCACACCTGCCATACTTCCAGGGAGGCAGCACAATAGTAGAGAGGAAATAGAATATTCACAAATATTCCCTCTATTCCCTACATTTCCCAGCCCTCTTGCAGTTCATCAGGACCACATGACTAGTTCTGGCCAATGAAATGTGACTAGAGGGATGTGCGGCACATCCAGACAACTGTAATAAAACCCTCAAGAAACATTCTCTTTCTCCCGCTTTTGTTCCAAAAGGTGTAGCCATAGATAGTGGCCCTTCAGCCTGGATCCCTGAGTCAATACGTGGCAGCAAGACCGCTTGCCAATTTACCTTGTGAATACATCATGAGCAAGAACTAAACTTTTGATTGGCTGACCATCCCTTTTCGTCTCTACTAGGAGAAATTTTATTCATCCTTCAAAGGCAATCTCAAATGCCAGGTCTTCCATGGAACCTCTCTAGATAGGAATTCCCATAGCACTCTGAAACTCTGGTTTGATTTGGTTTTGTTTTTTAATATTAACTAATTTTTCCTAATATGACTGAAAGTCTGTAAAGCATAGCTCCAGCACTGTGGTCAAATGTATCAGGATTCAAATCTCAGCACCAGTATACATAGCTATTTAGCCTTAGGCAAACTATTGAACTTCTGTAACTAGTTTCCCTGGCTTCAAATGGGGCTAACAAGGGGTGTCCTGAGATTTTACATGAGATACAGTTAAAGGGCTGGGCACAGGGTCTGATGTAAGACATGCATGAAACTTCAGTTTATTATTTTTGTGAATTGGTCCTACAACCTTACAAGATCATAAAAGCCTTATGCACGGAGGTGATATACTCGTCTATCCTCTATCTTCTTCGATACCTGGAACAGACTCTCAATCATAACAGGTACAATGTTTAAGGAATGAATGAGCTTTAAAAAAGAATAAATCATCGAAATGATAAAAGAAATAATACAAATCCTCTAAGAGGCAAAACAGAAGAAAAATGAGAGAAAAAGTTTGAACATATCAAGACAATGGAAAAATTTTAAGTAAACCATGTTGATTTGGGTAATGTAGATAGATGTCATCTGGGTTTATGGTGACCATTTTTAGAAATGACCTCATGTACTTTAAAAAAGCAGAGGTAAGCATATTCCTCCATTTCTAGTATTTTTTTCTGGTTTTTATAACGTTTCAATGAAATATTTAAACTATAAAATTCTTTGAGGACATGTTAGATGTTAGACATAGGGTGGTCTGAATTCTGAGGAAGTCACTAGGTATGATCAAGATAGATTTGATATCACTGAGCAAAGTAAAACTAATAATAAAAAATAAAAATAAAAAAAGGGCCTCAGGAAAAGATGGGACACTGTCATGCTTAGAAGTGTCTTTTAAGTGTATAAAAGTGTGCCTCTCACTAGAACAGTTTTCCACTCTCCGGAAACTTTGTAAACTGGTCCTCACAAAAGATGGGCTCCTGTTCATCTGAATTTTTTAAGCAACAGTGACATCATGTGGCCACTCTGGTAGCTAACTAGTCTGTTCTCCCAACCCTGAATTTCCCCAGGGAGGTGTCAGTGTGCCAGCCGCCTTCCCTTCAGAATAAATTCATTCAAAAAAATTCAGTAAGTTGCATGTAGATGTCCCATGTTTAGGAAACCTCTACATCTCTACACAGCCTTATCTAGAGGATTGTCCCATTGCTAAACTTAAAACGAGACCCAGCCTATTCCTATTCAGAGACTAAACTAGTCACACAGCAATCAAATCAAATCTGTCTGGCAGAAGGTCTTTTGACCTGGGATGGGTCCATTCCCGAGCCAGTATCAGAAACAACAGCACATAGTGTATGAGTGGTCTTTTCTCACTATTGTGAGAAGCCTCCCGGACCAAGTTGAGACCCTTTGTCTGGCATCCTACGGCCCCTGTCATGCCTTTGCAGAATGATTACTGATGTCAAGTTCCTCTTCCATTCAGGTGAATGCTCCATGAGGGCAGGGGCAGAGGTTTCCTGCTCATTCTTGTTTCTTACTGTCTGCCTCCCATTGGCGGATGCTCATCCGTTCCTTCAACAGATATTTGAGTACTTACTGTGTAGCAGGGACTGTTGCAGGTCTGTAGGTTTTGTGGTGAACAGAGTCCTTTCTCTCATGAAGCTTCCAGTCTAGTTGGAGCAGCCAAGTGATCTGCAAGTAAGATGGGAGTAAGTGTCGTGGGGGTGGGGAGCTGAGTCGATGGGGGAGGGTGCTTTGTGCTGGGGGCTCAAGGGAAAGCTTGACTAATAAGGTAACAGGTGAGCAGAGACCTGAAGACTGTGAGGGAGCCAGTTGTGTGACCAGTAGGAGAATGGTTCTACAAACTTGAACTCAAGAGGGAGGGAAAGAAAGAGAGAGGGTGAAGGGAGGGAGGAAGAATTTGTGGGCCCCTGGACAAGGCATGAGACCTGGGCTCTTCTCCTGACCTTTCATAACTGGGTGTGCAAACTCAGGACCTCCTTCTCTTTGAACCTCAGTTTCTGCACTATGAAGTGAGGAATTTAGGTTAGAAATCGCTAAAACCATGTCAACTTTAAGACTCTCTATTATGAAAAATCAGAGATTGTAACCTCTCAGGCATGTTGTGTATGTGAGTTTGCATGCCTGTGTGTGTGTGTGTTTCATTTTCCAAAGCAATTCCAGGCATTTGTGTTCTATCAAGAATGATCTCTCTCTTTCTCTCTCTCTCTCTCTCTCTCTCACACACACACACACACACACTCACCGTTTGCTCACTATTTAAAAGAAATTTATCTGAAGTCTATGAGTCTAAAGACTGGTCAGTCTCACCCAAGATGTTATACTTCTGGAGATTTGTCATTACATGCCCAAACCCAGGAATTTGCTAAAGGATCATATGCCACAATTTGACACCAATAATCATTCAGATGGGGTTAAAGTGAGCAGTTAGCTACAAGATATCAACACCTGTTATGTACACATTTTACCAAAAAATGAACTCCCAATTTGACAGTCCCCTGACTTGATGGTCTGCACCGTATTAGTGTCTGAGAGTCTCTGGTATTGCAATGACGCTATATGTAACACAATACATACACACTATCCAATAGATACAAGAACGGAGAGAGGATAAAAGCAGATTAAATGGGTTCCGGGTTTCAAATGGTGCCTTGGTAATATGCTTTTCCAACTTTCTTCAACATACTCACATATGGAGCCAAGTGCAGCAGACAGGGCAGGCCTGTGTTTGAATCAGCATCAAAGATCTCATCATCAAGATTTCAGGAATCAGAAAGGTCCATCTGCCCAAAAATGTCTTCTTCACTGGCCCATCATTTTGCCTTAAGTGGCATCATTAGAAGTTCATTCTTTGGGCTGTTATTATTTCTAGAAAATTCCTGTTAAAATGCAGTGATGTGCCTACAGGGAGATATCCATTCCACTCGTGTGGAACTGTCACAAATGCCTTAGGAAGAATGAGCAAGATCAGGAGAGAGACGTGAGGACGAAGGTGTGGACAGAGTGCTAATATGGGGAGGGAGGGAAAAGATCACGAAGCAATGCAAGACGGGGATCAAAGTAAGAAAAAGTCCCATGTGGCGAGTTTCTCTCTGTGCCAGGCTCAACAGCCAGGATGTCCACTGCTTGTGTGGCAGACGGTGTTGATATCGTTTTTATAGTGGAGAACTCTGAGGCTTGCCTGAAATCTCACAGTTGGTTACAGAACTGGGGTTCTATCTCAGGTTCACAGACTCCCCATGGTGCCAGAGGCCCTGACACCTCAACAAAAAGGAAATACTGATAAGGGAAAGGAGAGAGAGGAAGGGAAAGGAAAATGAAAACCTCAACCAATCTGTCATCTGTCTTGAATTAGCCCTGCTCCCAGCTTTGTTCCTGAGCAGTGGAGAATTAGCCACTCCAGGGGAAGCAGACACCTCTGAGGTGCATTGTGTGCAAACAGGCTTGTCACAGCACATTCTAAAACAGTACTGTCAAGTGTTGTGCACCCCTAAATAAGAGGTCGTATGGTGTTATGAAAGATAAGTGGGTTCAAATATCAGCCTCATCATTTCTGGGCTGTGAAGCCTTGGACACGATACTGAATTTCTCAGAGCCTCAGTTTTCTCTTCTGTAAAGTGGGAAAAATAGTAACTTTGGGAGGGTTTCTGAAGATGTTGTGACACACAGTACACATATCAATACATGTGATCCCATCCTTGATCCCCCCCACCAAAGAAGAACCCAGTACACTAGGAAAAACTGCGCTCATGATAGCCAACCAATTTCCACTCTTCTTGTCCCATACACTGTACTGATCCCACCCCCAGCTTCCATGGGGCAGATCTGTAGCTGTTCATCTCATTCCCTGGAACTGTCACTTCACAGAGTAACATGTGTTCATGTAATTCCCTGAACAGGCTCAGGGAAAGTGGAGCTCCTCCTCAACTATGGCATTTGGCCACCCTCAGAGAGAGCAACAGGGTACCTCGGGGCACACTATGGGTTAGGGTCCTTCGTGAAGTTATACTACATTGAGGAATATGGGAGGGAGGGAAGGTTGAAGAGCTGAGAGTCTAAGAGAACAAATCTTCCCTCACTGGTTAGAGCCAAAAAGGGTATAGCTGACCTTGTAATATGACACAATCTGCCCACCAGAACAAGGTCATAATTTCTCATGTTCATGAGAAAAAGTTCAAGGATCCTTGCTTTGGGGGAAGGAAACAGGCTGTAAGATAGCTCTCTGCTCCTGGCCCTATGTCCCACCCTCATCCCACTCCTGTTGGGTCTGAGTGCCTAGTACACAGTAAGCAGACAGTAAAATTTGATTAATGAATTACAAATAAATTGATGGAGGGATGAATGGGTGAGTCTTAATCTACATAGTTATGGTCCTACCGACTTTAAAACAGAGATTTTTTTTTTTCAATTAGGCTACGTGCATCACTCAGCTAACAAAGATTTGCTGCAGTGCCATGCCTTTGTTCACTAGCGTTTGGAACACCAGCGGGAGGACACATCCCAACATCCGAGTTAATTATTCTCATACCCTAATATCCTCCGAGCCTCAGAGCTTGACTGGCTAACACAGCCATGTCAAAAGAAAGTATTCCAAAGAGAAATAAGATTCCACTAACGTTACTACAGAACCCTTGAAAGACGAAAGCATTTATCCTTGAACTTAGAGATGAATGTGTGGGTGTTGGTTGCTTTATTGCTCCTAAATTACCCACATGTGATTTATATGCTCTTTCGTATACATATTTACAAAAAACATTAGTAAACAATTTTAAATGATAAAAAAGGTAAGGAGAGGGTTAACAACTGGCTCGAGCCTCCACAGAAAAGAATAAATCTTTAACCTAAGGCCTCATGCCTTCACTGTGGTGGGCAGCTCCCGTTGATGGTAGAAGCACAGTGTGGTGCCCAGACGAACAAGTAGACAATGAAAGAAAGAGATCCTGTGATCTTTACATCCTTGGATAGTCTTGAATTCCACACAGCTGTTTCTGGACAAAGGGACATTCTGGAACTGGAGTCTTCTCCCTCAGGATTGATCTTCGTGTCCTTTATTACCTAAGAGTGGCGGGTCTTTGGCGCCAATGATGAAAGCCAATTCACAAGCTGCGGTGGACAGAAAGGCTTTTTGTGATTTCCAAGTGTGCAAGGAGGCAGGCAAGGGCAGGCGCCCTGGCACTCCTGAAACCCCACTCAGATCTCGAGGGCACCGTGGAGTTCAGCTCCTCCCCGCTGACCTTAGAAGCCCTGACAAGCCACTTCAAGGAGATTACCTCGTTCCTATTTTGCAGCTTTTCTGGGTTTCCACAAGGTGGTTGTCTGGACATAACACATACTGGCAGTTCATCTTAATGGAAAGCAGAACGAAAGCAGCCCGACCAAATCCCCACCCAAAGGAATTCACGGTGGCTGCTCTCAGAGGGCCTAGGGCTCCCTTCAGCCAGACATCCCTGAGAGAAGGATGTGAGGGTAGCACCCCCTGGGGCAAGACAGGGGGTGGGGGTTGGCGAGATGACCAAAAACATGCAAATTCTCACCAAGAAGAAACATCTTTTCCTTTGGCATCTCTACCTAGGCTTTTGTGGAACTGCACTATCTCAACTGAAAAAAAAAATTCTAGGGAATGAAAATTATTCATTTGAGAATTATTTTTAAGTCTGAGTTGATTGTTGTTTTTGTATATTTGAAATAAACTGAATATTCAGTGCAGTGACTCACAGGGACATGTCTCCAGTTATCCCTCCTCTCCCAAGCTGAGCCACTATCACTCCCACACCAATTGGAAGATAATCAACTGTCCCAAACTAATCTCTCCTCTTCCCCCTCTTACCTGTATTTCTGAATGGGGCATATTCATTTGCTAGGGCTATCATAACAAAGTATCATAAAAGGTACAGCTGTAAAAACAGAAGTTCATTGTGTCACAGTTCTACAGGCTGAAAGTCTGAAATCTAGGTGTTGGCAGGGTGGGCTCCTTCCAAGGAGGAAGGCACAGATCTGCTCCAGGCCCCTCTCCTTGGCTTGGAGCTGGCCATCTCCCAGCATCTGTTTACTTCTCTCTGGGTATGTGTATGTCTTTTTCTCCTCTTCTTCTTTTTTTTTTTTTTTTTTAAGATTTTATTTATTTATTCATGAGAGACACAGAGAGAGGCAGAGACATAGGCAGAGGGAGAAGCAGACTCCATGCAGGGAGCTTGATGTGGGACTTGATCCTGGGACTCCAGGATCATGCTCTGGGCCAAAGGCAGGCACCAAACCACTGAGCCACCCAGGCGCCCCTTCTCCTCTTCTTATAAGGACACTGGTCATATCGAATTAAAGCCCAACCTAATAACCTCATTTTAGGTTCCTTTAGAGGATCTAGCTCCAAGTACAGTCACATTCTGAGATATTGGGGGTTAAGACTACAACAACATCTGAATTGGAGTGGGCACCCAATTTGACTGATAATGTAAGGCTTTGTCAATATCCCTTTTCCAAGAGATTGACAGGTGCCACTTCCTCAAAGTGGGATGCTGTAGGAAATACAGCAGAGGTGGTTGCTCAAAGCAGTCACACACTCAGGAGGATGGGTGCTACAAAGCACCAAGGAAAGATGTGGATTTGGTTAAAACACCAAGAGAAATGGAAAAGCTCTTCCCAAAACAAAATGATATTGTTTTATATACTATCAAGCCATAGAGATCATTAGCGTGTGTGAGGGAGCAAGTCCATCTCCTTACTGCATGTCCTTACATATCCTATTTTTCTTTTTTCAACTGTCTTCATGTTCTATATTTTCCATATTTATCCATAAATCCATACCCAGTGAGATGCACATTTAATCCACACCATGCTTCTTTAGCAGTGCAAATGGCATATTCCATATTCTTGAGATATCCGGGGACTAACTGCTTATGATCTCTTTTCACATCCTTACCAGGGGCAAGGGAATAAGATACAAGGGATTCCATCGCTTCCGGTCTTTTATTAGCTTCTCTTCTCTTTTCTGTGTCTCTTATTTAAGTGGAGTAATAAACATCCAGCTAATGAATAATCATAGAGAAGCAAATGATATCAAACTCTATGGCTTCAACTCTATTGAGCACCCTAACTAGGGTAAGAGTTCAACAGCTCATGGACACAGTGCAGGTTCCACCCCACAGGAGACTTCCATGCAGTGTAATGGACAAGGGACTGTCTATGCTTCAAAGGCAGCATCCAAACCAGAAAGTCACCTATCTTTGTCTTGGTAGCACCTAAGAAAAGCTAAGGTTCATCTGAAACAAGATAACCAGAGTTATTCAAAGTGAGTGCTGCGTCATCTGGGAAAGAGCTAAAGGAACTAGGCTGGAGAAGACTAAGGAGGAAATTTAAAGGACTGTCAGAGAGGAGAGGTTGCTAATTAGTACTGGTGGAAGATATAAAAAGCCCAAAGGTCAATACAAGATCATTGTTCCAAACATGAGCTATTTATACAAACTACCCTACAAGCAGTGAGTTTCCAGGCACTGAAGTGTGGAAAGAAACATCATTGCACACAAGTACAGTGTCATTCTTAAGAGCTTAGGCTATTCAAATTTGAATCCTGGTTCACCTCTTTCTAACCATGAGATTTTAGAAAAATTATTAAAATATACCCTCCATGCTCCTCCTTCCCTTAATCCTTCCCATTGAGTCACAGATCCCAGAAACTCTAATCTCCATTCCTCTCCTTGGACAAACAGAATCCAACATCTCAGCATGAGTGTTTGGCTTTGTTCCGTGGGACAAAATCCACCCTAAAATTCCTCTGGGTGACTGAGTAGTAAATAGAGGGCACAGCCTCCCACCTCTGTTCTCTCCTTCCTACCTGAAGGCAACCAAGGCTTGAGTACCAGTCATCACATAAAACATTCAGCTCCATCTTGCTGGTAGTTTTAACCATGTTTAAATATTTCATAGAGAACATTTTTCTTTGAAACACTCTCTTGTCTCATTTTTAATGGTGAGTGACCTGAATTAATGCGGGGAGGCCAGAATAAAGAGCAGAAATTAATACAAGGCGAGCTCTAGTGCTAAAAGAGTTGAACACTATTCCAAATTCTGTTTGTTTGTTTGTTTGTTTGTCCATATATGTTAAACATCCAAGCATTGAGATCTGTTAGCACTTAGGGGCTATCACTGACTGCACGGGTGCTTATGTGCTTAAAGAAACAGGGTATATATATACACACATTATTCAGCGTACCTCCTTCAGTAGATCAGATTGCTGCTCAAAAATACTTACTCTTGCCTTTCTTCTCCAAGGCAAGAGGATACTTCCCCACTCCTCTAGTTTGGGGTTTGGTCATGTAACTTGCTTTATCCAGTGAAATGTGGACAGACACAACAGGGTGCCTTAGGACACCATATTCTCTCTTGTCCTTCTGCTACTGCCCTGAGAAGAGCATCCCATCACATCACTGTTGCCCCTTTGCCTGGGCCCAGAATGAATCCTCAGGAAGCAAACCTGTGCCCAAGCCGCAGCTAAGAGCCAAACCCAGCTGGACCATAACTTGAAGTGGAGCACAGCCCTGATAACAGACAGGCAAATACCTGAGCAAAAAAAAAGTTATGCTATGGTACACCGGGCAGGGTACAAAAAGAGTCCTGAGTACAGAAACTTCTGTCCCTTGGAGTTTGGAGTGCACCACCCTCCCAGCACATGGATGCATTCACCAACCTGAAAACTCTTTGAACCCCATTTTAGGGGCTTTCATGGAGGATCCATTACATAATCATGATTGACTAAATCATTGGTCATTGGCAATTAACTCAATCACCAGCCCTCCTCCTTTCCTTAGAGACCAAGGTCATGGGACTGAATGTTCCACCCCTCTAATCATGTTTGGTTTTTCTCTGGTAACCATCCCCCATGCTAAAGCTATCTAGGGAACCACTAAGAGTCACCTTGTTAGCATAAAATTAGGTATGGCTAAAAGAGGCTTATTATGCATAATAAAAAATGCTCCTCGCATCCCTGCCACTCACAAAAGTGAGTTTTAGGAACTCTGTGCCAGGAACCATGGGCAAGATCAAATATATATTTATTATGATACTACAATATAGATAGATATAGATATAAACTGGGGCACCTGGGTGGCTCAGTCAGTTAAGTGTCTGCCTTCAGCTATCCAGGGTCCTGAGATCAAATCTCACACTGGGCTCCCTGCTTTGTGGGGAGCCTGCTTCTCTGTCTCTCTCTCTCCCTGCCACTCCCTCTTCTTGTGCTCTCTCTTTCTGTCAAATAAATAAATGAAATATTTTTTTAAAAGATATAGATAAATCTTTTTATAGATAGAATGAAGAAACCATCAGGTGAAGGACAGTGGCCTAGGAGAAGAGCCACAGAAAGAAAATAGCCATCTTCACAGGTTGTAGATAATGGTGATTACAGTAAAAGATTTAATCTGGATCATTCTTAAATTTCCTAAAAGAATAACGTGTGTGTGAGAGCCCAAGACTGAGTCATGATCCAAAGGAGCTGTTGAATCAACTGATTTCTAAAATTCCTTTTTTTTTTTTCAGTGATCTTAAGGGCTCTGTTGTTGGATAACTTGTGTGTTCATCTCAATATGTGGATTTTGCAGTTCTTTCACACTAGGATCTACGGTTTAGGGGAGTTAAATATCAGATCTGTCATCACCATTAACATGAACTGGATGTCTATGCAGAGCTTGTTATGGAATTCAGGGGCTGTATCTCAAGGATGATGTCAAGCAATTGCTTAACCCCTGGGCCTTAGGACGTAGGGTCCCCAACCTAAGCAAATGCATGGATTTGATAACCCTTATGCCACCAGGTTCACAGTCTCTCCCACTGAGAAGAGAAGCAAACCGCTGCCTCTCTGTTGTTGCTACCGGAGAACATGAGGGTTCAAGAGGCTGGTGAGAGGCCCCAGGGGACAGAGTGGCTGGATAATACTGGGTGTCCCAGTGGCCATCAGTGGTATGGAAAGCAGAACACTCACCTGTGCAGAGCAAGGACCTTGTATCGACAAGATGGAGATGTGTCCTTATAGGGGGCGGGGTGCTTTCTCAGGGTGAAAATGGTTGGCTTTAAATCCAGGGCAGGGCAAGTGGAACGAGGAGCTGTGTGATGTTTGGAGACTGAGAGAAAGGCAGTAAGGGGGCTTCAAAATGTGCTCTTTAGTGGTGATACTTCACTTTTGTTATAATAAGGAGGTGTGCTGGAAAAGCCAAATGGGGGGGGGGAGGTCTACCTCATATTTTTAAAAAATATTTTATTTATTTATTTATTCATGACAGACACACACACACACACACACACACACACACACACAGAGGCAGAGACAGAGACAGAGGCAGAGAAAGAAGCAGGCTCCATGCAGGGAGCCTGACATGGGACTCGATTCCGGGTCTCCAGGATCACGCCCTGGGTTGAGGGGGCACTAAACCGTTGGGCCACCGGGGCTGCCTGGTCTGCCTCATATTTTACGACATCATATCCTGCATATAGCGTGGTGAAGAAAAAGGACAGGGAAAAAGGAGCCCCCCATAACTCTGTTTCCCCAGCCACGGAATATAAGGACCTTGTCTGAATGTTACTCACTGACTGACCTGTCTGCAATGGAGGAAAATAACACAATAGCAGTGTGACGGGGCAGAAAAAATTGTGACAACAGCAAAACAGATTCATTTTCTATTGCTGCTTAATAAATTGCCACAAACTTAGTGGCTTCACACAATAACCCATTTATTAACTCACAGTTAAGTCAGAAGTCCAGCATGATGTGGCTGGGTTCTCAGCTCAGGGCTCCCCAAGGCTGCCATCAAGGGGTTTGCAAGGCTGAATGCTCATCTAAAGGCTCGAGGGAAAAATCCACTTTCAAGCTCATGCTTGGTGTTGGCAGAACTCAGTTCCTGTGGTTGCAGGAAGTGGAGGTGCCCCTTTTCCTGTGGCTATCAGGAAAGAGGGCCGAGCTCTCAGCACCAGCAGGCTATCCCTGCCTGTAGGCCGCCCCCCTGCCCCATGGCCACCCTCATCATCAAGCACATGAATCCTCTCATGCTGCCACTCTCTGACCTTTCCATCTCCTGACCTTGGATCCAGATGGAAAGGGCTCCTTGGTTAGGCTCACCTGGATGATCTCTCACTCAAGGTCAAAAGATTTGGGACCTTAATTGCATCTGCGAAATCCCTTTTTATCATGTAATGTAGCATCTCATTGTGATATCTCATCTTACTTACAGATTCTGCACACACTTAAGAGGAGGAGATGATACAAGGTGAGGATCATTGAAGTTCATCTTAGAATTTTGCTTCTCGGGGTGCCTGGGTAGCTCAGTTGGTCAAGTGTCCGACTGCTGATTTCAGCTCAGGTCATGATCTCAAGGTCATGAGATTGAGCCCTGCGTCTATCTCCATACTGAGCACGGAGACTGCTTGAGAGTCTGCCCCCTGCCCCTCCCCCTGCTCCCATGCATGTGCTCTCTTTCGTGGAAATAAACAAATAAACAAACAAATAAATAAATAAAATATATTTTTAAAATGAATTCTGCTTCTCATACAGCTGCTTCTACTTTCCCCCCAAATTCCAGAATCCTCCATCTGCCCTTAGCAGCTTCCAAGACCCCTGAAGACTATGGTTTCATTCAAGTCCATTCAAACTTAGCTCACTATCCAATTCTAATAGGTCTTCCCTAGGTCAGCTAACCTGGTAAAAGAATAACACCAATGTGTTACTGGGTTCAGGCATCCCCTCCCTTTGACTATCACCTTTGACTTTCACTAGGAACTCAGATACAGGGAGTTGAAAGACAGACTGCATCCCAGATTGGCTCTACTTGTGGAAATTTTAGACACTTTGGCAAACTGACACCCCTCCAGTCTAGGTGGGCCTGCCCTGCCTACAGCAGACTATTGTCAGGAAGTAAAGTCTCTGAAGACTCAAGCTTCACTTGTGTCATCCACCATCCACCCAGCCACCCAGCCGGGGCAACACAGTGAGCAAAAGATTTCTGTACAATATTGTCCTCCTCTGCTTCATTCACATTCACACAAAGCAGAGCATGTCCTGGCCACTCCTCAGGCTTTCAGTTTGACTGCTCAAAAACTGGGATAGGTGTTGTACTAGCAGATGGTTTAATCTGCAAGTCAGCCTAAGGAACTTGTTTTGGGGGATAAAAGCTTCAGGCAGCATTCTACAAACGGTCATTGAGCACCTGCTTCTTGCTAAAATCTGTGCAGCAGGTTTGAAAGGGCAGCACTTGGCATCGGTGATCCATCCACAGGCCAGGCCTATCTGCTACATCTCAAAATAAGCCAACCCCCAAAATAAGGTGACCTCCCAGTTTCTCAACAAAAAGATTAGAAAGAGAAGGTTTGGGCAAACTTAAATGTACAAATTTTCAGGGTTGTAGTTGACATAGAAAATGTGTATTCCTAATGTATCATTTATAAATTTACATTCCCACACAGCTTCAAGATCACACTATGTAAAATATTTTAATTTGGAAACCTGACTTGTATCCATTCTCACATACTATCTTAAGCAACTTGGGCTGCTATAACAAATGACCATAGACTAAGTGGCCTAAACAGCAGTGTATATTTCTCACCATTCTAGAGGTTGGGAAGTCCAAGATCAAGGTGTCAGCAGAATGGTGTCGCTAAGAGCCCAATTCCTGGTTTGTCGATGCCCACGTTCTTGCTCTCATGTGAGAGCAGAGAGAGGCAAGCTCTCATCTCTGTTTTCAGGGCACTGATCTCATCCTGAGGCTCCACTACCATGACCTGATCACCTCCCAAGGGCCCCATCTCCTAATTCCATCACATTGAGGGTTAAGACTGCAACATATGAATTTGGAAAGAACACAGGCATTCAATTCTAGAACACATACCAGGAAACAATTTTATCAGGTTCTTCACATGCTTTTTCTACATCCATGTAATCTCTACTTTAGTGCTCTTTGTATCATCTAACCTGGCTGAGTACCTCTGACTTCATGTTTCATGCTGATTCAGAAAGTTTTAAGTCACAAGGACCACTTAGTATAAAAATAAACATAGCATTTGGTGGAATTTCTCATTTCTATTGTTGGTATACATTAGTGATCTCTACAACATGATCATTGACTGCATGACTTTTTAAGTGGTCCCCTTTTTTTTAAGATCTATTTATTTATTTGGGTGGGGAGGGGCAGAGGGGGAGGGACAGAAAGAACCTCAAGTAGACTTCTTGCTGAGAATGGAGCCCGACAAGGGGCTTGATCCCATGACCCTGAGATCATGACCTGAGCTGAAATCAAGAGTCAGACTCTTAACTGACTCTTAACTCTTAACCACCCAGGCACTCCCTTAAGTGGTTTTATAAAGGCTTATTACAATGTCATCCAAAGCTTGCAATTCAGGTCTCTGCTCAAAGATCTCTTCTCAGGGGGAACTTCCTTGACCAGCGTTTTGGAACAATGCTCTCTGCCATGAGCTACCCACTTCATCTGCTATATTTTTCTCCATAGAACTCATATGAGAAATTATGTTGCCTCCCAGTGCAGAAATCTTGTCTCTTTTGTTACCATCTACCTCCACTTTCTTACAACAGTATCTGGTACAAAGAGGGACTGATACTTCCTGATATTTCTAGGGCTGATCACTAAATTACATTTAATTACATTAAATTATTTGATATATATAGCCAATTTTGTTATTTATATGAAAAACTTCATAAATCTATATAAAACTATCATTGGCTAAAGTCATTCTAGGCTAATATGTATTCTCTAAATAATATTTTCATGGGAAAAAGAATAAATTTTAAGCAGTCATTGAGAGAGCACCCTGTACTGTGAGAGAAGAGTAAGGAGTTAATTTCTGGAAAGGATTACTATTCTTATACAGTGCCCGTATGCAGATACAGAACAGTCATTTCCAACCATGGAAAATCCCTTCTCCTGGCCTCTGTTTTATCCACGTTCTGCTCCCTCAGCTTTCGTGACAATATCTGTAAACAACCTTTTTGTGATTGTTTTATACACCTGTTCCCTAAACACAAAAGCTCTCTGCTGGCCTTTGTCCAAGCAGTCTTGTGCTGTTTTTGAATTTATTTTGTGTACAGATTTCTCCACCTTCTTAACCTCCTGACAGACTTCCATCCTCCTAAAGTTCAGATTCCTGGTTTCCACGCTGTTCCCAGGCACTTTCCTTCCCCTGCCCACCTGGGAATGCATTCCTGGACTTGTTTTCAGCATTCCCAACGCTGACCCCATCCTACCTCCACCTCTGGGCAACGTTATTATTTCGGTGCCTTGCTGGGCTCCACCAGCCTGCACAAATTCTGATCCCTCAATAAAGCAAACACAGCGATGCACAGACATGCAAAGACCATGGGAGAGACATCCACACTAGAGAGAGATGCTAACTGTCACATGACACAGGGATCATATCTCAAGAACGGGTAAGAAGGGAACGTCGCCACCAACACAGACCACTGCCAAACAACAGAAGCCCAGACATTGGAAAGAGTCTGTGAGACCTGCAATGTTACACCAGGGCCTCCTGTGAAGAAACCAACTAGAATGTGTGAGCACAGTGAAAGCCAAGATAGTCCATTGTTCGGATTGCTGTGTATTTGCTTAAGTGGTAGGAAGAAGGAAGCAGCAGCCCTCGGGGGTCCTCTCAAGGCAACAAAGGATCCTGAACCTGATGGAGGCTGAGAGTAGGGGGCAAAAGGAGGATTAGGCAACACGTACCCCCCAAAAGCCAGAGCCCCTAATTATCCATTTCCCACAGTTCTGTGGTTTCTCACAGACACTCCATAAAGTTAATCCAACTGACTCTTGCATATAGAATAAAAATTCTTCCCTGGACCTTCAGAAAAAATAAATCGCTGAAAAAAAATTGCTGAGAAGGTTAGGAGAAATAGATGTCCCCCTCTCCTGCACTTTGGAGGAGAGTACATATCCCGGCCTCTGGAGAAGAATCCAGCAGCGCTGAGAAAGAGCGGAGTGTCAAAACCAAAACACACAGCCCCCCTTCCTCTAAGAAGCTTTTATTTTGTTTCCCGATTTGCAATTGCATGAAAAACATCCTGAAGCACCCTTTGTTTGGTTTCCCCTCTGCTCCGTTTCTGTTCTATAATACAAGGAGACAGCTGTGGCTAGAGGGAATGAAAATATTCTCCGTCAGTTTTTTCTCCATCTCAAGTTTTTGTGGGATGAATTGCCTGAGCAATTTGTGTGCACAAATTTTTGTCTTGCAAAACTTGAGAAAAAAAAAGGTTCCCATTTGCACACTTCCACCACACCATAAATAGCACGTATGCTTATTCAGCAACTAGAGCTGTTTTAATAAAAATATTGCCATTTCTAAGCATATTTACCATTACATACAGATATGAATCTCTTCCCCTTCATGTCGCTCTCCCTTTTTTCCTTTTTGTAAAATTTTAAAGGAAGAAATCTGTTCAGAGACACTTTCCCTTATTCAGGCACGTGTGTGAATTGGTGATGAAGCCAGTACCACAGATTATGTGTGGATTTAGAAATATGGCACCAGTGATGATTTACAGTCTCCTGACAACATAATTTATACAAGTAGAGATGCTAATTTCCATGCATCTTGATTTATTTCATTAATAATTCTTACAGGCCGTATATTCTGTTATTACCGAACTTATTTTAGATCAGTAAGTTTTCAAATTGGCTTATGACCAATTCATAAAAATACTGGAAGTAATCAGATACGTAATAAATTGTTCCATAGAGTCAGATATAACTACTATGTAACAGTATATTGAGATGATATTGGTTTTAATCAGCTACCCAAAAAAGGGAAATTTATACCATTCTCTGTTTAATTTAGATTATAAAATTCACTAGGGAAATCAAGGAATCGGATAGCTGATAGGAGTTCTTAATAGCAATTGCAGTAAAACACATTTCACTGCTTGAAATTTGTGAGCCTCAATTAATCATGGGCTCAAATAGTTTTTAAAAGTGTTTTATAATCCAAATATTACTATCTCAGTAAGACACTCCAGTGTGTTTATTAATCCATATCTACTTGCATACCCTCCTTGACCTTCAGTCACATGCCTTACAGCTCAGCAGGCTTCAAGCAAGATGCCAAAACTCCTGCTCTGTCTAATTGCATGATTTTCAGTTACTCTACATTATTTCTTCCCGGAGAAGCTTTACAAAAAAATAATCCCTTGCCAGTTTAGTCTCCCTTGCTAATGACAATAGGCTGTACATTCATTACATTCTTGGTATATTAGAGCCTTTTCTTTTAACCTTCCTCTTTAAAAAAAAAAAAAAATCCCTTCCCAGTCCCTGCTCCTTTTCTGTTTTCTAAAATAAGACAACCTCTTTATTAAACCCCTCAAGAGAGATGGGAGTCTGTCATCCAGAGAAGAAGATGCGAAATTCTCTCCTGTGAGCTATTTCGCTGACTAATCCCTCATTTTCCCCATATCTCTAAAACCTCCCTCTACAAGGCCAGGTCTCTATCTACCTTGTCTATCAAATACGGCCCCCCCCCCCCCACACACACACTACTCAGAACCCAGAATGTGCACCAGTACTTAATAGGTGAGTATGTCCCCCAAAACCCCTTGTTCTATCATTTTGGACCATTTTATCTTGTTTATCTTTAATAGAGGGGAGAGAGAATTTCTCCAGAGATTCGATGTACTATGACACATTTATTAAAACACATCAGTAGAAACTGAAGACATTCAAAATTCCTCTTCCTGGCAGGCAGGGCTCCCCACACTCCAGCCTCGCCTCCCACCACTTCTGGCACCTGGTCTTTCCTTCCATCCTGACTTCAGCTGACTGAACCAATGGTTTCCAAAACACATCGAGCACATTTCCTGCCCCGACCTCTTTGCCTGTACTGTTTTTCTCAACCTGGAAGGCCTCCTTGGAGAACTCTGCCTATCAAAACACCTGCCCACCTCAAACACTTAACTCAGAGTGCACAATGGCAACAGCACACACTTCAGCATCATATAAACAGAGTGGCAGGAGATTAATCACTTAAATTTCCTGCACACTTACATCCCGCACACTAGTATGCAGATAACCTGGATACTAAACATTCCTACCACGTGTGTAGAAAAGGAAGAACCAGAACCATTTGGTGAAGCATTAATGATGTCATTTCTAATAAATCATAAACTCCTTAAGCAGAAAAGATATCTTGAATATCTGTTATTCTTGACGGCTCCAGAGGGTTTTGAACAAGGTAGTCACAGATAAATGAAAACAGAATAAATGAATGAATGCATGAGTAAATGCAGAGGGAAAGAGAGAAAAGAGGCAGAAGCAGCACTGGAAAATACAGAGGAGCAAACTAAGAGAGAGTTTATGATTTGGGGTCCCTAATGTTATTTCTGTAGGTGTATTTGAGCCAGATCATCCCCATTGGGGAAACAGCAGTGCTGTTCAGCTGCAATATTCTTAAAGCTGTGATATAGAGCCTCACAGTGGCGCAAAGGCTAACCCTGTATGCAGCAGGGGAATGCTTCTGGGGGCAAGCCAGAGACCAAGATGGGGAGGATTTTGTCTTTCCAACTGTAGAGCGAGTTAATATTCCCAACCCCAGGGTCATTCATAAAAACAAAAGTAGTTGGTTCCTTACTAAGTGTATCCTGGACTCTAACAAGAAGACATCCCCCCCCTCACCCCACCCCTGCCCAGCTACCTGGTTCCCAAGACCTCTTCCTCCAACCCAGGACTTTCTGGCCTCAAATTCTTACATTAACTTTCATTTGCTAAACTTTGAGTGAATTACTGTCCTCCGCTAGCATGCTTTCTCAACATGCAGAGATAAAGCTGTGTGTCATCGACATTTCCATGAAAATAGGTTAAGAAATCTATGACTCTCAGAAGAATCTGAGAATAGTAAGAGAACAAGGGTGCCAGGATCTAGATAAAAAGAGGAGGAAGAAAACACTGCAAGACAGGGGTGTCTGTGTGGCTCTGGTTGAGTGTCTGCCTTTTGCTCAGGTCGTGATCCTGAGGTCCTGGGATCGAGTCCTAAATCGGGCCCCGTGGGGAGCCTGCTTCTCCCTCTGCCTATGTCTCTGCCTCTCTGTGTCTCTCATGAATAAATAAATAGAATCTTAAAAAAAAAAAAAAGGAAGAAAGAAAAGCATAAGACAGCCCCCTTCTCCATTCTCATCAACCCCCATGCCTAAACTGCTACTTCTGAGTAGGTGACACTCACAACTTATATTTGTCTTCTCCTCTCTCCAAAGTGTCTGGCTTCTCAAAGCACCTCTATTTAGATGTCCCCCGGGCATTTCCAATCCAACAAGTTCAGAGGTGTTCCAGCCACCTCCCTTCCTGACACATCCTATCCCATCTCCTCATATCCACACAGACCAGTTCTGTTCTTCACTAAAGACCAGCATACATGCCATCTTTTCAGTGAGACTCTTCATTTGGAAACAATCTCTCTCTTTTGAAATATGCATGCCTTTAATTTGTGCCTCGGCAATACTTGTCACTCTCTACCTTGTACTCTGGTGATGGAGATTCTTTCTCCCAGTTTAGATTGTAAGACCTTTTTATATTCATAAATTCTCTGACAAAGGCTATGCAGTGTTTTCTGCACAGAAATGTTAGTTGCATTAATCAATGAATCAATGAGTCAAAGGGAAAGAGAAATATTGGACAAGAAGAACAGCCTACTTCACAGTCATAATTAAGACTTACAAAGAAATCTTATAGCAAGAGAAGTTTACTGACAAGTATAGGGGATTCTCCTTCCCTATGAGGAGCCATGCAGCAAGCATACCTCAGCCAACCACACTATCATGAGCCTCTCATTGCTGACCAGCAAAAGGCAAATGGTCAGGTCATACACCAGCCAATAGGAGAACAAATCTCTGGGAGAAGGATGGAAACCAGATTTTGTCAGCAATTATATGAGTGGTCCTAGAGGGATATCTTTTAGATATCACATTGCGGTGAGGGGCAGGCAAAGAGGATTGGGCTGGGTATGTGTGTTAGCAGGCATAAATTCCCCAAAGCAAACCCCCTATCACCAGTGGGGGTGGGGGGGCAAAATGGAGGGGTGTGAGAAAGAGAGAGAGAGAGAGAGAGAGAGAGGGAGAGAAGGAGGAAGGGAGGGAGGGAGAGGGAGGGAGGGAGAGAAAGAAAGAGACAAGGACATAGAGACAAATGGAAGAAGAGAAGGGATGGGAGGGGAGAAGAGAAAAAGCAAAACCCACCCAGATGACAGCCATCTGGGATCCTAGGAAACCCACGCCTCTACTCCATTCAAAAGTGTCCTCCCTTAATTTGTTGGAATGAAGCTCTATAATAACTTTTTCACAGACACTTGACACAATGAAAGGAGCCTCAACACTCATCCAATGCCTCCTTTTTTTACAGATTATGCCGAAAGAGGAAATTATTGAGAGCTACTAGTCTAATCAGAATTAGACTAGTGGCAGGACAAGAATACGCAACCCAGGGAAGATGGAGAGACTAGGGCCATGTGATTTGATCCAAGTGGAGTCACCTTTTTCTGGTACACTTCATCTTTTGTTCAAAAGCAAACACTCTAGACAGAAGGGAGAACTTAAGCTTTATCCATCATTCATGTGCAATAGTCCTTAAGCCTCAGTCATCCCTTTACCTCCATTCCAGTTTTTGCTCCATCTGTATACAATTTGTCCTTTTCGTTACCAATTAGTTTTTTTTTTTCTAAATTCATGTGTAGGCTTGTAATCTTCAGCAGAGATTGCCAACTATTCCCTAGTTTCCATTCTGCCCTTTGCCTTAAGGCAATAAGCACCTCTGCATCACTGAGTTTTGGTTTGCAGAGGCTAGAGACATATGACAACAGAACGTGGGCAAAAGTAATATACACAACTTCCACTTACATAGAGGAATAAAATTCCTTGCTAAGAAATTCTTTTTCCCCTTTCTAACAAGCTAGAAACGGCAAGGTCATGCAGCAGCTTTGATCCCTCAGAGGAGAGCAATGCCATAGAGGATGGCAATGTGAAGAATCCAGGACCCTACACAGATTCATAGACCCAAGTTCAAGACAGCTACACTGAAGATGAGTTCTGTTGTATTTAAAATACTGTATTTTGGGGATCCCTTTGTGTAATATTGT